>NW_022196896.1:49189702-49189866 GCF_008632895.1 Mastomys coucha
AGAGAGAGAGAGAGAGAGAGAGAGAGAGAAAGAGGGAGAGATGATTAGGTGATTAGCCAGAAAACAAACAAATAAAAATTTGCAAAAGATTCTCCATAATATTCTCTCTGCTTTCTGGTACCTTTCCCACTGGACTCTCTCTCTCTCTCTCTCTCTCTCTCTCT
>NW_022196896.1:49189898-49194990 GCF_008632895.1 Mastomys coucha
CACACACACACACACACACACACACACATACACACACCACCTAATCTAAGACATCATGAGATGTTGCCTCAAAAACTGAAAAGTTGCTATCATCTCTTAAGGATCATTGCCATCTTCTCTGGCCTCCAATTCAGCAACAGCCATCATTTTTCATCAGATGAAAGCACAGGCCAGATCTAGTGCTTGCCTGCTTGAAACTCTATGAATAGATAGAATGAAATACAAATACCTTAAGAAGAGAAGAGTAACCACTTAATTTCAGACATGCACATGGCTGCCTGAGTCTACATGTGCAGTGCATGCATATAATGAACAGAATTGTGTAAGGACAAACTCTTTGGCCTTATATAGTCTGCTTTGATTTATTCTAATTACAAAATGACCATTTGGTTCATCTTTCTCTCTGAAAGTTTCAAATAAAACCAAATACAGTGAGGACAAATAAGAAGGTAAGTTTCCAAATGACATATAGTAAAGAGAAAGTAGGGTTTCTTCAAAGCATCTCACTGGGCCTACATTGGCTGTGTGAGCAAGAACTGAAAACAAGTTCAATAAATGAATGATAATGGATTTCCTGGAGGTGTCCTCAATGATTGCACTTATGAAATAAATCAACCATGTACAGACAAATTTTATGTGTCAAGTTCTCTTGATAAGTTTGAAAAGAAAGGATGTCCATATACTGTATATTTTCCTAGAAATACATGAACAAGTGTCTATGTGTCTATTCACCCTATTCAGGGTAGGTACCAGTGATAGACCAAATAAGAGTCAACCCATATCTAGCCATATAACCCAATGCTTTATTACGGTTACATAGGTTACATAGGTAGGACAGCAACAAGGGTTACTGAAAGTGGGCCTCATCACTGCAAAGTCTTCTGAGCATGGCCTGACAACTAATAAAAGCACACACTCAGTTACTAGAGTCTCCTGGGGAAACCAGGAAGCTTCAGCTAAGGATCTCTTCTAATTCCACTAAAATAACCTTGCAAACAGTGCTGTGACTCTTGCAAGCCCTGGAGTACCCTGAAACTCATGGGCTTTCTAAATAATGATTTAGGACAGCTTCTTATTCTGCAGCTGGCCAAAAACTCACTACACAACCAAGGCTGGCCTTGCATTCAGGATGATCCTGCCTCACTGGTGGCTTACCACAATTTACAGGCATGAGATTTCTTGCCTGGCAAACTTCTTGAATCTTATGAACCTTCCTCCTCCCTCCAGGAGGGAATGTTTCAATTTGGAGAAAACAGCTATACAATACAGAAAACCAGTAAGCTTTGATACTTACACTTCTAGAATACAATTTCATTAAAACATTCCTCTGTGAGTGATTCTGTAAAATGTTAGCTTTTAATATTTCTAATTTTTAGAACCAGTGATATTAGACACACTGGGAGACATTCAGCCATAAGAACTTCTAGCTTTGTAATATTTCTTTGATTTTTGTGACTCCAGTTAAATAAAATGTTGATAATAACCCAACTTGTATACTACTGTGAGATTTAAGTGGGAATATACATACTATAAATAATAATATACAATGAATCTATATATTTATATGTGTAAAATATATTATATATATACATATACATGTATATATATATAATATACCATTTCTCTTTTTTCTGGAGTTGGAGCATCCTTCTTCCCTTGGTCATCAGAACTCCACGTTCTTTGAATTTTAGATTCTAACATGCTTCTGGGCTCCTGTTTTTATTAACTCAATTTTCTTTCTGTACCATCAGGACCACATAATGCTGCAATCAATCTTTTTTAATTAATTGTCTCATTTATTTACATTCCAAATGTTGCTCCTTTCCCAGCCCCCCCTCAAGAGTTCTTCACACCATCCTACCTCCCCTTTGCCTTAGAGAAGAGTGCTCCCCACCCCAACCCCAACTCATACCCCTACAATCCATCTTCTTTTTGGGGGGTTGGGGGTTCGAGACAGGGTTTCTCTGTATAGCCCTGGCTGTTCTGGAACTCACTCTGTAGACCAGGCTGGCCTCGAACTCAGAAATCCGCCTGCTTCTGCCTCCCAAGTGCTGGGATTAAAGGTATGCGCCACCACCACCCGGCACAATCCATCTTCTTAATATTTATTTATCTATAACAGAAACCTCTAACAACCTCCTCTGGGCAGTATGCTCAAACTAAATAGTTATTTGGACTTGCATACACAAATATACATACATATAAAATATATAATAATGTTATATATGATTATATATATGAAAAATTATGGAGGAAACTTAAAAATTAAAAAGAGAACTTCCAAAGAAATCCCACCAGGGTATACATAGTTAAAGTTAGAGTTTTTCTTATCCTTTCTGTTTGAGATGCCCTGGCTTCTTATTAGTAAGGGCGGTTACCTGTAAGAGCTTTCCATGTTCTTATCTTTGCTTCTAGGATCACATCTTCTGTTGTTTTCATATACTGATCTTGTCTTCCAAATCCTAGTAGGTCACTGCCAGTTTGTTCTCCATATGATCTGTTTAGTTCAGGGTAATGGTGGATCCATTCTTTGTCTTCATATGGTCCACCTCATGCTTATTTCTGCCAGTATCTCTACATGGTGCCTTGTCAAGTCTCACTTACATTTTCAACTCTTACTCCTTGTCCTAACTCCCATAACCCATAGTTCTACAGCTTATTTTTAAAAAGCACACAATACCTAAAACTACTCTTGTTATATAGTTTTCTTTCCCTAAATTTTGTATATTTCACCACTTTATTATGTGTTACATTTTTCCCCTAGTGCCCCTGCTGTTGAACTTAACTTTCAATGATGTTTAGTTGAATGATATTTAACATTTCATTTTACAACCCAACACTACAAAGAGCCAAATGAAACAATAACAACAAATAGAGGTCCCTGACTCTTTCTTACCTCTCATTTCCCGGTGCAATGTCGGCTCCAAGGTGTACCCAGGATTTCTTAGGATAGGCACTATGAAGGCGAAGCTTCCCATAAACTCCTGAAAATTTAAAGAATCAACAAATCACTTGAAAACACTTCCATCTTAAGTTTCAAAGCTTTTTACACAAACTATGCAACACATAATCCATATCTAAGGTCTTATCTTTGAACAAAGAATATTTCTACTATAACAGATAAAATATAACTCAAAGACCTACAGAGAATTTAAAGCTCTATCAGATAATGGCAATCTAAAAACTGAGAAACACACATTTTAAAGAGGCATATCTTTCTGCCATTAACATGACTTCAGGACTTTTGTGATCTCCTGGAAGTCTGTCAGTTTTGGTACTTTATGATTTATATTGGATTTTCCAAGTGGCAAGACTTGTTCTATTTTCTGAGGATGGATCTCGGTGCTATTAGCTTTGCTTTCACTGCTAAGACTTAATATTTTGTCTTAACTATAGATAATCAGGGGAAACATGAACAGATTCTCTGTTTGATTTTGGACTCACAAATTATAGTCTTACCAGGGACAGTCCCACTACAGGTATCCCTTCAGGGTTCTTGGAATTTCCTCAAAAATATTTCATAGCCATTTTCAATCATATTAAGTATAATTTCTCATAGTCTATAGTTTTCCAAAAATGTGGTCACAAATGTGGTCACATGCATTCCAACAATAGAAAAAAAGTGCATTTCCATGTGTACTTATTTCACTTTGATAATATGTAGATGAATAATATATATCTATAAACACATACATATTACTACAAGTTTTAATTTTACCCTGTACTCAAATGGATTATGTGAATAGCGCTAGCCCTACATTTATAGAAACATTTTGTTGCAAGTCACTAATTTAACAAGCTAAACATTCATAATATTTTATAAAAAAGTACACAGAGGAAAAAAGTATTAAAATATCATTGAGACATTAACAATGTTCCTTTGCATCTGGTGTGGCCCAAAACAATAACATCATAATTAATGAAACCTGAATTAAGTGTTTGTGCCAATGTATATAATTTCTTCTAAACTCTAATTCACACAGATTTGCTAGAAGATAAAATAAGGATTAAGAGATGCAGATGAACTTTATTTTCAGAACAAGCCCTAGAATCAGATCCTCATAATACACTTCCATAAACACATGTCACAAAATAGCAAACATGAAAACTAAAATCATCTTTTATTCACCATGGGCTAAGTACCTAGGCAGAAAGGATTCTGTGATGATTTAGAGAAATTTCCAACAACAATGCTTGTTACAAAAAAAAAATAATATCTTTAAAATCTAAATTACCCAGAAAATTCAGTTAACTAGAAAAGCAGATTTCTTGGTTGTTTCCATTCTCAAAGGTTAGCTATAAAATTATTCTGTTTCTTAGTTGTTTCAGGAAGGTAATAAGCTACTTACAGTGAGTAAAATCTGCCATTAGCTTAGTATGTCATAGAAGCTAAGTATGCTGTGAATTGTGAATTCTTTATTTTAGCTATTATCAGTAAGAATTGTAAAGACGCTTATTGAAGCATGTGGCTGGGGCCAGGATCAGCATACCCAGTAGTGTGGACTCCCATCTGAAACTTTCAACCACTGTGACTACTGAACACACTGAACAAAGGTGTCAAATCAAGTGTTCCGAGTACAGTCCTTCTTCTTTGTCTACTGCGAAAAATTAAAATTTGTCTACTCATGTCATAATAATGATAAAATAAACAGAATTCATAGAAAAAACATTAAAGTTTTTAAGCATTTCAACATATACAGCAATTATTTTGGAACTAAGTCAACAAACCCCACATTATCTGAATATATATCCCATAATGTTCATAATTCTCATATGTATATATGCATACATGATAGATAGATAGATAGATAGATAGATAGATAGATAGATAGATAGATGTTGCATCTGCCTTTAAAACACCCAACATGACTGATCATCTAAAGGAAAATCCAATAAAATTATTATCCTGTCTCTTGACAGTAACACACACATATCTAGGCTATATAACATAGTACTACAAAACATAATAAATAGCTTTGACCTGACTTATTCCAACACTCATTCTATAAGGATGAGAAATAAATAAGATAAAGGGGACCTAGTTTTGAAACGGATGAATTTTTTTCTTTTCTTTTTTTTTTTTTTTTTTTTT
>NW_022196896.1:49195041-49274301 GCF_008632895.1 Mastomys coucha
GACCTCGAACTCAGAAATCTGCCTGCCTTTGCCTCCCAAGTGCTGGGATTAAAGGCGTGTGCCACCACACCTGGCTAGAATGAATTTTTTAAAGAAAGTGAAACTACTTCCTACAAAGAATTTTCCCTTTTACAAAGTAAATAATTCCTATATAGCACCACTCTTTGACTTGGAAACATTCATATGTATCTGGACATGATACCCCAGCCATAGTATTCTCATATAGAACAGTTTAGGATTGGATACTACCATACTATGACAATATCAGATGAAAATACTGTCAATGGTGAATGTTTTTATGGCCATCACACATATATAGTTTATCAGTTCTGAGTCACAGTTATGGTATCTGTAAATGGACTTTGAAATATCTGATACATCAAAGAGTAAATATAAACTGTCTAGAATTCAGCAGCTATCTGATAAATGGAACTCTACTGCCTCTCTGTCTCAGTCTCTCTATCTCAGTCTCTCTGTCTCTTTCTATCTGTTTCTCATACAAAAACACAGACACACCCATTATACACAGGTATATTCGTAACATACACCATACTTAACTCTTACCAATTGTTCCTGGGTCAACACGAATTCCTTCAAAATGGTCACAGAAGATTTTTTCTGAGGCTCTAAGGAGTATCAGAAGTCTTTGGTCTTTTTCTAAGGGGTTTTCCAAAGTGCCTGTTAAGAAAGCAGAGTAAGTATCCAAGATCATTTGAAATGTAGAGAGAGACTCCAGAGTAGGTGCTGTGATATTGACTGTATGGGGAAGGGCACTGGACACATAAACAAGGTGCAGCAGAAAGCATGGGGTTGCACATGCCTCTCTGAAGAAGGCTGGGTCACTCTTCATCAGCTACCTGCTACTTCTCATCATAGACTAACTCAGCACACTTTACTGTCTCCTATTATCCAGGCAGATTTGATAAAGTGCTTTGGATTAGCACACTGGATAAAACGGGGTAGAAATGGCACTTATCTGGCTGTGTCAATACTTGCCAAGTATTCCACACATCTCTATCACAGAATTCCTCACACCTTTGGATACCTAAGTGTAGATATATTTAGAAAACCTCTGAGAACACCATGCAGGCTGAAGCCAGGCTCAATCCTGCCTAATATGAATACTCGTTTTACAAATCACTGAGACTTGGAGGTTATTTATTACACACCACTATTACAGCAAATCCTGGATGATACAGTGGCCAAGGTTCTGTGAATTCACAATTGTTTTAGCATGTAATGCTCCCTACACACCTAAGAAGTATGATTCTGGCTCCAGTGTAAATATTCACATATAACTTACCTAAATCTATCCATCTAGCAACGTGTAACAGACTTCAAACAGTTGGTGGTTTAGTAAACCAGTAACAAATTGTTTTACATAAGTTCTGTTAGCATCATTGGGATACAAAAAGCATAAGCCTGTGACACTCAGATGGGACTTGTGTCTGGCACTTTCTTCCACTGTGTCCTTTGCAGTTGAATAAATGCTGAGAGACATGCTAACATTACTTATTATGGAATATGACCTAGGAAAGCTATGCTATTCTTACAGAATTAATTGTTGAAGAAATAACCAGTACAAAAGTTCTCCTCCAATTATACATTCTATAGAAGTGGCTTCACCAGAATTATCTACTATCAAATTAGACTTCCCAGTTAGACTTCCCAGTTTACCAGTTTCCTGAAAATAATAAAAAAGAGCTGTGGGGGAACTAACAGATACGATATGGAAAAATTGGTAAAGTTAAAATGACCTACTTGTTTTGGTTAGCCTTTTCTCTCAGGCAGCATAAAATCATTTCCTCCCATACCCTTGCTGGCATTTTCTATGCACCTGGTGTAAGTCTGGGGTTTGCTATATTCGTATCTCCTTGGACCATCCTCTCCAGCCATTATTGTGTCGACAATAAGCTGCTGAGAGACAAATCAATCTGGACAGCATACAACTCAAGAACAACCATTGGAACCCATGGCTTAGGTGTTTCTGCTACAACACTAAAGCAAGCTTCCATTCTGTATAGATGCCACTGTGCCTCAGCCTAGAAACGAAATTATCCTCTTAACCCAAAGACACAAGCTCAAGAAGAAAGGAAGCCAAGGACGGGACCGTTAAGCAAATGTGCCTCAGTGTGGCTCTTATCTTGCTGTTATAAGTCTGTCCAGTTAGCTGTTTTCCAACTGTGATTTCATTTATTTCAGAGAGTAAAGTCTTGGGAGGCGGGGGAAGTCCTAGCAGTAAACAGATACCAGAGAGGAAAAGTAGGACACTTTTTGCCCTAGAGAAATGTATGCGGAGCCCCACAAAGAGTTGTGCGTGTTTCTCTAAAATCGGAGATTAAATCAATTATGCAACCCCAAACTGCAGCACATGTGGAGCCTTCACAGAAAATCTGGGCAAAATTAGTCAGCCTGCCGTGATCTTTGGGAATCTGAAGCGACCAGAGTTTGGATTCTTTTTGTGAAGATGGGAGAGGGAAAAGGTGGAGCATAGGACTACTCAACAATCAGGCAGGGACAAGAGAAGGAAAGACATGATAGTCTAACATTACAATAAGGTGCCTCTTGGATCTGTAAATGCGGTGAGAGTGAAGCATTTGGGGGCCTGCTGTCCTCGTTGTATTCTCAGTCTCACCTTCAGAGGTGGGATGATCTTCTCATGAAGAGACACAGTGTCCCGGATGAGGCATATGGGTCTCGGTTTATGTTTGTAAAGCTGCTTTGAAACCTAAAGTTTATAACTGGGAGATGTTGCTGATATTTTCACAAACATGAGTGATTTCACGACTTCATCACAGGTCTTTAGTGAGAACTGTAGAGATTCCCATGAGAAAACTGAGGCAAGAAGAGCTAAAGTAACTGGTCAGAAAACACAACTATTATGTAGTGGCATTGGGCTTAGATAAAATAAACACCATTCTAGGAAGTAGTGGGGGAGGGTGCGCATGAACACATGTAGAACTAAGGAAGAAGCAAGGAATAGCTGCCATAACTTAGCGTGATGGTGGGCAATGGAAGCAAAAGAGAATTGGTTCCAGATGTCAAAATCACCTGGGGAGACGGAAGAATGTAAGTTCTGGTATACCAAAGATAACCATTATTGATTTGGGGGATATGGTACAAATGGATTCCATGAATTTCAAAATGTACAATAAAAAAGGAAAGGGACCTTTCATTATTTTATTAAATGTTTTTGATAGAATCAAGTATAAGTCTAGTTTACATCTAAGCCTACCCTATCAATGTAATTGCCCACACCTTGGAATCAAGAAACGCACTCAAGCTTATTCACTCATCTTTCAGATCCTTCTGTTTGCAGTCTTTTTCATTATTCCCCATCCTTCATTTTCCACCCACAACTGGCATCACTCTAATTGATTTCTAAGAATCTCCCGTGTTCTTGAGTTCCAGTCTGTGAAAATGGCCATACCTCTTGTATTTTCAGAAACCTGAACTAAAGATTTAGCATTTGGAATGAACCAAGAGGAATAAATCCTCAAAGTTCTTTGGCTTGTTATTTTTAAAGAATGGCAAATATTTTTTAAATGCTTTGAAATGGTAAACAAGGAGAAGCACTGTCTATGTCTTGTGTTCATGAAGAACAACTGCCCTCTTCTCTCCTTTTCTAACATGCTCCTTCACTGAGCCACACTAAGTCCCAGAGCATGTGCTTCCCCGCCTCTGCATAGAATACCACTCCTACCCCTTATGGGATGAACTCCTCAGAGTCCACATGGCTTTACTCAGATCTTTCTTTGTCAGTTACATCGGGATTAAGTGGCCCTTCTTGGCTCTAACGACGTAATGTATTTTATCTCAAAAATTTTTAAGACTCTAATGTAAGCGCCTTTTGTCTGTTCTCTTCTATTTGTGAGCTAAGAAACAGTGTATTGCCAGAAAAGCATAAATTCTAAAATACTGATTTTGAAATCTTTCTATATTAAAGATATTTAATAGAAGATTTTTAGGTTTATTAGAGTTTTGATTAATAATGCATAAATAAAATTTAAAGATAATATATTTGTGAAAATTGGTGTCCATTTAGAAATAATATCTTTCTATGGCAAATCTTATCTTGAAATTGTTGTGCCTATTCCCAAGCCCCAAACGATTACCAAGGTGACACTGATGTAATCGTACTAGGGTGTTTATTTACAAGCTGGAGCTTGGGCCACACCCCAAGCAGAAAGGGAAAGTACATAGTTTCAGGCAAGCATTTATAGAATCAAGAGGGGTTATCTAGCCTGGTACACATCTGACTGGAAGGGGCGGGAGGGCATTATGGCCTTTAACATAATTGGCTGGCACTGAGGGTTAAGCCATAAACATAACTCCTCTTTTTTCCTGATTGGTGGTTGTTAGGAAGTGAAGTGTCAGGGGCAGGCTTGTAACTTGGAGATACAGATTTGTGGGAGAGTGACCTGGAAATTGGTGCTAGGTACCTGCCTGTTAGTTAACTTAATTTCAAACTAAGGTCAGGTTTTCTAAGATGGAGTTTGAACACAAAAGATATACTCTCTCAAAACCTGTATTATTTTTTTCAACTATTTATTATTTATATTCTGTGAGCACACTGCAGCTGTCTTCAGGCACACCAGAAGAGGGCATCAGATCCCATTACAGAAGATGGCTGTGAGCCACCATGCAGTTAATGGGAATTGAACTCAAAACCTCTGAAAGAGCAGTCAGTGCTCTTAATTGCTGAGTCATCTCTCTGGCCCCAAAACCTGTATTATTTAGTGTTAGACATTTAGCCCTATTAGGACTCTCCAAGAACAAAAACGGAATACTTATAAAACACAAAGTTTTAAATATCGTATTTAGAAAGCACATATCTTCAATGTTACTTTAAAATTTTTTAGCCAACCATTACCTGGATTAGAAATCTGTTAGTGTAATTAGTTGGCTGATGGCTGATCCACTTCAGCGCTCATAAACCATGTCTTTGTGGAAATACATGTGACATATTTATCCATTAAAAGTGTATGTGCTTGAAAGAAGACATTAGTATTAATTTTAACATGATATATTATTTACTTATTTTATGTGAATGAGTGTTTTGCCATTTGCATATGTGCATGAGCTATGTGTCTGGTGCCCAACAATGCATATTAGAATATATATTACTCAATTTATTTGCATGAAACAAAGTGTATACATTTATATAAATTTTCTATTCATACAAATACCTTGGTATATGAATTTCCATTTTACTTATGCAATAATAAAATATTTATATGCTTTTTTAGGACTTTGATAATAGTTTGAGTAAATATGCTATCCCTGGTCAGATCTCCTGGATCTAGAATTACAAATGGTTATAAGCCACCATGTGGATCCTGGGGATTGAACCCAGATCCTCTGCAAAAGCAACACCTGCTCTTAACCACTGAGATCTCCCTCTAATTGCTGATATATTATTTTTAACAATAAAACACGTGATTCTCTGTTCAATGGTATTATGGCTTTAGGCTGAAGGATGTAATCTATAGTTTTCTCAGGTTTGTTTATTTCTTATTATTTAATCACCCAGTGAGTCTTGCAGAACTGCCAGTTTGGAAGGCAATAAACTATATAGATTTGCTTCCTTGAGATTGAGAAAGCTCCAAACCTGGAAGCAATGAAAGAAGCTTCCATACACCTCGTACTTCATTTCCAGATAATCAAAGCCAGGTGCTAACGATGACCTCGGGCTTCTGGCTGCCACAGTGAGGTAGCAGTGATAAATGCCCATCAGTGGCCTTAAAAAAAATATGTGACCAGTTTCAGGATAAAACTAAGTTCTTAGCATAATCTACTGAGCAACTAGGAAGTTCATCATTTGACTTGGCTGGGACAAGCCAGAGAAACAATAAAATACTGTGTCCTCAGTTCACAAATCTGTGCAAGTGTGCCTTGCTCACTTAGGGATCCTGTTAATATTCAAAAGTTATTAGAGTATACATTACTCAATGTATTTGGATAAAACAAAGTATATATAGATATTTATATAAATTTTCTATTCATACAAAAACCAATATTCCATATTACTTATTCAATTATAAAATATTTATATGCATTTTTTAGTATTTTGACAGTAGTTTGAGTAGGCATGACATTCCAGGTTATCCACCTCTGAAGTTTCCCTGCAAATTCTTACAAAAAAGTTATTCACATGCAGCTTTAAAAGCATAAAGTCCCTAGTGAGTTGAACATCTATGTCAATAACATGCTAACATCAATGATAACTATGATACAAGGAACACATATAAATGAATTGGTGCAATTATTCATTTAAGTGACTACATAAATGAAAGAGAAGGGTCCAGACAGGTGCCCCTGTGCAAACATACATAAATTAGTTAATGGATCCAACAAGCCAAAATTTATTTTGACACGGTGTTGGCATTTTTAATTGGTCCAAGACAGATTATAAAAACTGAAATTGGATCACCAATTTTTCTAATGTGTTTTCATACTTGCTCAGCTCCTTTCTTGTAGGAGGAGATAAATGCATCATGGTTATTTCAACATTAACACTATATTTCCTGCCTCAAAGATATAGACATGTGAGCATGATGCATTCTAAGGGGTAAAAGACACTGACAGACACAGTAGACCTCGGTCTATTCATTTATATTCATCCATATACTAATTACACACTGTCAGAAGGTGCCAATAACAAGTTTTCCAACATGCATTAAACACTGTAGTTTAATGAAGAGGATACTTGGAAACTAACACATTGTATCAGTAAAACGAATTAAGTAAGGAGAAGAAGAACAGGCAGAATATACCAGAAATAAGATACTGAATGCCCTCTATTAACAGACACAGGAATGGGTTCCTAATAGAGGCTGAATTGCTGGAGGCTAGGGAGGGGGGATTAAAACAACTCTGACAGAGGCTGCTCATGGCTTTGTACGTTACCAAATACAAGATTTTGAAACATATAAGAAAAATCTGCCAATCTCAGTGAAAACTGTGAAGGGATGATCCATACAGTCATGGAGACTCCCAGCTAACAGTTATTTTGGAGAATTTTATGGAAGTGGTACAATGAATTTCTAGAATAGAATTAAAAACTTACTTTACACTCTCTAGCCCAGCAGGTGCCCCTCCACCTCCCACCCTGCAATGTAAGTTCCTGCCACAAGCCTTTTTGCAGGAGCTGTTCATCAAGGCTGAGGTTGTCTTTCCCAATTGTTATAGGTCTACATCCTTCTGTTCTCTTTGTCAGAGGCTGCATGATTCTTTAGAACTCCCTTTATCACCCACTTAACCTCTAATGGCCAGTAGCCAACCTGGACCTCTCCACAGTATTTCCTTAGTTTCCTTTAGAACATAACTCTGTCATCCAAATGTATAGTTTCTGTTAGTCTCATCACCTGCTTTCCCAAATACACAAATAAAAACACACAAGGATGCGGTCTCTCTCTCCTTATCCCTTATCTCCTTATCAATGGGAAAGCATTTCCTGGCACAGAGGTGATCACTCAATAAAAGAAAAAACATATTGGGAATATGTTAAACTAGGGCCTGTCGCCAATGACACTAAGCTTGATAACCTCCTGAATTCAGTTCAATTCCCAGGACCCACAGCCCACATGATGGACAGAGTGAACCAACTTCAACGAGTTGTCCACAAACCTCCACAGGTGCAGTGTGGCATGCACAAAACTAATGCACTCTGTCACTGTCTCTGTTTGTCTCTGTCTCTATTTCTCTCTGTCTGACTCTCTGTCTCTGTCTCTCTCTCTCTCTCTCACATACACATACACGCATGTGTACACACACATAAACACACATATAAACACGTACACATACACACATGCAATGAACAAAAATGTAATAAAAATTCTATAAATGAAAAGCTAAAGCCAAAAGTTAAGTTGTGAAAGAATAGATAAAGGATGTTGAGGGTATAAAACGTTGCCATCTCTTACCATCTCAGGGTATACTTGCTGGCTGGACAGATGGTTCTGCAGTTAAGAATGCAAATGACTCACACAGAGGGCCTGAGTTAGTTTCCCAACACTCCTAATCAGAGGGCTCACAACTGCCTGTAACTAACTCCAGCTCTAGTGTAGAGGCAGGGAGGTGTCTAAGATCCTCTTCTGGACTCCAACAGTACATACCTACACAAAGGCACATACTTATATGCAAAATTAAAACTAAATATTTTCAAAGAAATATGTTATTTTTACATGTTTTTGTTCATGATGCGTTTACCAGCCAATGTAAGAACAATAGCTAGAGCATAATGGTCAGTTTTCTTTCCTGTTTTCCCTATCTGCTATACTTTCTGCTCGTGCCTGTGTCCTAGTAAGACAAGCACTGAGCAAATAACATAAACTGAGTCTGACATTCATGATGCAACTTTGATCTCCAATTTACTTCCAAGTGTAGCATTCTATGACTCTGAAAGTCAGGTAGCATCCTTGGCCACCATCCGCTGCCTCAGAATCGTAACCACCAACAGCCAGAACTCTACACTGTTAGGATTTGGATCAAGCGACATCGCCGAGCAAATATGATCTGGCAGTATGCTGCATCAATGTCCACATCTATTAAGTTTGTTTACTAACTAGACATATTATCTCTCTCGGGCTGGGATTTCTTTAGGTGTGGACAGATGGGGTGAAAGTCTTCCTTCAGGCATAACGCACATAGGATTGGGCAGATGGGTTCCAATAAAGCAACCTTTAGGCCTGGAACACATGGATGAAAATGAGAGAAAAAAGACACACCATTATCTAGTGATAGGTGAAATCAAGTTAGGAATAGACACGACATAAAAATATCCAAAATATTGAAAGCAAAACTGGAGGCTGGCACCACTTTCTCTCAAAGGTCCAAATTCCAATGTGTAAGTTATGAGTTATAAGTGACCCCGGAATTCTGGAAAGAAGAACTCTAGTCATGAGATGATAGCTTTCAGTGCTTTTTTCCTGACACAAGCAGAGTTCATTTCATTAGATATTCCCATCAGCGATTGGATGAGTGTTTTACAGACGGCTAAACAAATGGGAGAATAGTCTGAATGAGAAACAAAAATATCAGAATACAGATGTTTCCAGGGCAGAAAGATGAGCGAAAATAACATAATGAAGGAACAGGTGAAAAGGCCAGAAACTTAAGTGTTCCAATACCCATGGTAAAACAAAAGAAGTCTTGTACAGGCTATGGTGGGAAAATGGGTATTTGACTGAGCGCATGGAGAAAGAGCAGAAATTACAACTGACAAGACCATTGCCAAGACTGACAGCATGAGGTGGCTGGAAAAGTCCGTTGACTTATTGGCTCTATTGGTAGGAACACAGAGTCTGTTCTGATAGCTGGAAGCCAACTATGCCGAAGAACTTCTGCTGATGCCCACGTTCCGAAGCAGCCATCTCTAATCTCGGCCATGCACCAGGTGGTGCTGGCCTATCAACACGGTGCTGGTGAGCACTCTCTGACTTCCAACCCTAGTGAGAAGAGATAGGCTAGAGTGCTTATTCCTGCAGACACCCTCATCAGCCAATTGAGTCCCTACCATGCAAACACTCATGTGTCACTCCGATAACCATCTCCTCACTTACAAGTCAGGATTCCAGAAACAGCCCCTTCTCCACCTTTTACAGCAAAGCATTGAAAAAATATCTGGCTTTACTAGCCCTAAGGTATGCACCATTCCAGACATGTAATTGTGTAAATAATTCACTTCCTTAAATATTTTTTTTTAAAAAAATATGTTCAATTCATGTTATTGATTTGTGTATGAACACCCTGATGGATAAAGTAACATAGGGTGTCTTATGTTAAACACCTACCATAAGACAATGTGAGTAGCTGCCTCTGATTATTGAGACATCTCATATCCCTGTGGTAGATTCCGTTATTGCACATGTTCAGATGAGGAAGTGGGGATTTTGCTTAAGGTCAAACAGCCAGTGTGAGGCTGTGATGGGTTTGGGCCCATGTTATCTGACTTAAGAGTCCCTCTAGGGCAACAAAAGGGAATTGAGGACAGAGAATGAAAAAGAACAACCAGAAGTCCCCACTGTCCACATCTAAATAAATATGCCCGGGGAAATCCATCCTTAGCCTTAGCCCCCACCCCCACTCCCAGCATACGTCAGGCTGCAGATTCCTGCTACCTCCTGTTTCCAAGAATGCTTTCCCCCAGAACTTGACTATCATTACACTCCCAATCCAATACACCAGCACTTACCTACTTTTAGTTCCCCTCCTGCAATGAGTAAGCATGCCACACTCAGAACATTGCTTCTGTCCACAGGAAATTCTAAGGTACCCATCACATAGAGGCGTCGAAGCACTGGGAGGTCGGTATCCACAAGAACCGTCTTGTCTGCAGGAGACAAAAAGGTCACTCAGAGGTTCGCCTCAGGCAAGAGCCCCTTTCTCTCCTTCAGGGTTGTTTCATGCTTCTGGCCAATTCAGGAGCTGCTTGGGTTGTTACCGGATTCAGGCCAGGTACAGCAACCAGAACAAATATTCCATATGAGGCAGTCTTATTAACAAATAAGAAAGGATATCAGTCGTGTGGAGCAAATTTTGGCACTCCTTAGTATAGCAAATGTTACGGGCAAAAATAAATCTTCCTTATATCCTCAAATACCCCAAATACAACCCCAATTAAGTACAAGTTTAATACATAAAAATATGAACTCCGTATGGTTCATATGTGTGTCCTCAATTTTGACACTAGTTTCAAGGCATAAAATTCAATAGTCTTGGCCTTGAAAAGAGAGACAATTTGGTTCTAAATCTCAGTTCTGCTACCTGCTAGATGGGAGACCAATTTTATCCTTTTATGTCTCAATTATCTTGTCTGTGAAATGGGAATGAAAACAGTATCTACTTCCTAACAGGTCTTTTGTGAGTATTAAAATACTAATAGATCATGGTAAATCCATAATTTTCACAATGTAATACAGACCCACAGTGAACTCTCAGTAAATGCTGAAGAGAACCATTGTATATACAAATATCCATTTGCTTGGCATGCTTATAGGGCTTATGGATGACTTCGAACCATTATTCTCCTCTTTTCACACCTCCTCCCTTCTCCCCTCCTCCCTTTACCTCTCTTCCCCTTCATCCCTTCCCCTTCCATCCTTCTCAGAAAAGTCTTTTCTGTATAACTTCAAGAGATATATTCATAGATTTTTCCTGAACTTAACAATAAAGTAATGTATGAATAAAACATTTTTACTTAAAACAGTAAATATTTCATGTAGGCTGAAGCATTAAGTGTTGCTCTCTTCACCATGAATTAAAGATGTCCAATAAATGTTCCTGTTTAAATTTCAAGTACCACAATCACTGATAGGTGTACAGAATTTTTTTTAAAGTTCTTTTGCTAGTATAATCTCATTTCACATGCCAGGAAACAATGTACTCTGCCATTCATAAAGACCTGCCCAGGCAAATTAACTGGTCATGAGCAATGCCTTGCCAGTGCTTGCATCATTCCTTAGTTAGAAGACCAGACATGCCCTCCTGTGGCAAAGACTGGGAGGCTGAAAACTAACCAGTTCCTTCTTCCTCCTGTGTTTACAGTTTTAGACTCAATCAGTCCTTACAGTTAAATGAAGTCATGTGACTGAGTTGTAGCCAATGACATGCAGGCATACTTCCAGTATAACACCTTAAGCCTAGCCCATACCCTATGCCACCTCAGTTCTCTCAGCTGAACACAAGTAGTTGATGTCAAAGTTGCTACATGGCCCAGCATCATCAGCACCACCCACGCCATGAGGAACAGTGCTGGGTTTTAGCTGACAGTAAAGCACTCCTCACCTCCTCCTTTAACGATCTCTACCACTTGGAACCACACACAGATTAACTGTGTGGGACTAGTATATGACTTCCTCCCTCGTGTTTATTTTACGAAGATCTGAAACAAAATCTAGTGTACATTAGGTCTTCAGAACCACTCCAAGAAGTACACACATACATACAATCCAGCAGCATCTAGGGTAAAAGGAGGGGCTGCAGGGAAAAGAAGTGTTGATATTGTTTCTTTGGGTGTTATAGTTTGCACTTTCAAGTTTCCTAGATTCAACTCTCCAACTTTGTTGCTCCTTTCCTTTCTTGCAATATGTCAACCCTTTCAAGAGGTTGGAAATAAAAGATGAATAACAGGTGTTTCTCACCGTTACATGATGCAAATATATTAATAAAATAATGCTATATAGACTTGAAGTGATGCTATACTTTATTTAAATGGATGTTGTCTGTTTTTTATTTATTTCCATATACTTCTGATTGGAAAAAATGCTAAAGTACCTATTCTGCTTTGATGAAATAAACATATCTCATTTAACCTTTTCCATTAAAAGGGTTCTCCTTGTATCCCAATTGTAGAGATGAGACTATACTGACATAAACCAGGGAATACACACTTCATGCTGAAACTGGCCCCAGAGCAGACAAACTGTCCTCAGATATATGGACAGCTTGTATATTTTTGTCCTGGTGTGAATTTGAAGCAATATGCTACACTCTCTACAAGTAGCATCATCTCTGTGAAGTTCCTCAAAGCATTTCTAGAGGTCACTCATAAAAAGTTATAACTCACTTAATAAATACACTTCTATCTTTACTGTCTCCTAGTACTTTCCACCTATTCCTAGATGGATGCAGCTCCTCCATCCTACTCTGTCAATGACCAATCTATCCTACTTGAGAGAGTGAGCTCTGGCATATGGAGGGAACCATCTGGAATTTCTGTTGCTCAATGGGAGGCTGATGGGGGAGCTGATCTGGAAAGAGCCTCCAAAAAGAAATAATGAGTTCCAGATGTAATTAAAGACTGCCTTTCCCCCCAAAGGGGCTTAGGACCAACCATGGGGTGGAGTCTCTGGGTACCAAGTCACACTCTTACCGTTTGCTCATCCATCACGTGCTAAGCACCACCATAGTTATCCTAGTATCTCTTGCCAAGCAACTGGGTTTTTGGGGGGTTGATTTCTTAACATGTTCTATTTTGACAATCAGAAATATAAAAAAGCTTTAAAAGAATTATCTTGAAACTTGACTCTAAGGAATATCTTTAGGATCTCCCTGTGTACTGGACATAATAAAAAACAAAGGAGACTTAATCTTGTAGAAATATATCACTATCCTCAAGAACAGAAAAGTGAATACCTGACCCATGTAAAGACAGATGTCTCTAAGATAGACTGGACTTCTTATACCAGAAGTCACTCAACTAATATAATTATGAAATATTTCATATAACTTCAACCTTAGATCTAAACTGTTTTCCCCCAAAAAAAGTCCAAGAATCAAGGTCACTATTGGGTAGCATTCCAAGCATCTGACACTTGTCTAAATCCTGCAGAAATGAGACCAACGACAAAGTGCACAGATCTTGGGAACAATGACGGGGTCGTGTGCATAGGCACGGATTAGGGGAGACAGAACTGCTGTCTGTATGGTAGGTACTGTATCAGGCCCCATAACTTAGGTGGTGAGGGCAGTTTCCACTGCAATTCTCCATTGTTGGGTAGGCAGCCTGCCCCAACAGTGGACATAAATGGAGCTTCTAAGGAAGAGCAAGACCATGGAGGGCACAGCAGGATACATGAGGACCATTTATTTGCGGGGTGTCATTTTCCTGCACCTCCTATAAGCAATG
Organism: Mastomys coucha; assembly: GCF_008632895.1. NCBI lineage: Eukaryota > Metazoa > Chordata > Mammalia > Rodentia > Muridae > Mastomys > Mastomys coucha. Next base: position 49,208,672 of record NW_022196896.1, read on the forward strand.
GGTCTGTTTCTGCCTCCAGACTCAGCTGCGACATTTTCCTGTAAATGCAGGAATGAAATGAACAGTAAATGCTAATGTCTTCGGACCTCTAGTAAATGAGATAACCCTTCCTTAAATAAAAGAGGAGCGTATTTTTAGCCCAGAATGCAAAGTTATTGCTGGCACCTCCCATCTCTTAAAGCCTTGTTTAACTTTAAGGGAATAGGCTATCATAATTTATAAATATGGCCAAGAACAATAGTCCAAAAATAGTGGAAGATTTTATGCATAAATAATTCACATGGATGAAAGGTTAATGTGACTGAAAATTAGTGTCCAGGAGACACGTTACTGAAACAATGGCTCTGGCTTCTCAAGAGAGCCCCTCCCACATAGAAAACCTGAACAGGATTCAGCTTAACAATAAGGATACCTTCTCTCTGTAACAACACTCTGCTCAATGAGCTGCAAGCTTTAATGCACGCTTTTTTTTTTAAATCAACTCCACACAGGTGGTTTCTTTATTCTATGCTGACTATCATCTCTCTTTTTTTTTTTCAAACTGGTCTTAAAAATAGGCAAAAGAAACAGTTTGCAGAGGGCCCGGAGGCACGATTCAAGAAAGAAAGGCAGGTTCCTCACACCTTGATGAAAAACCATCTGCCTCCCTGGTGAGTATGAGTGTATTTGTGTGTGCGTGTGCGTGTATTTGTATGTGAGTGTGAAAGAGAGACAGAGAGACAGAGACAGGAAGAGAGACAGACTTCAACAGAGATTCAGACATCAAGGAGGGAGATTAAAAAAGTGTAGAAAATAGCCCCCCTCATTTAAACTACACATCACCATTCTTATCCCACCCCCACAGACACTCTGCATGCCTTTTCCAGTCCTGTGCAGACATGCATAATTCCCACAGCAGAATCAACACTTTAAATTATGATATTTTAATTGATCAATAAAATGTTTAACATACAATATTTGCCTCTTCCTCTAGTCTATACCATCTGTTCTACATAAACAAATGAAAAAATGGCGAATCTGGATAATAGGAAGGTTTTTTTAAGTAAAATTATCAGCAGTGTCAGATCAATCCTCTGAACTTCAAATTCTGAAAGGAAAATGCCAGAAAGTGCTACTCTCTTCATAATGATGACAGGAAATGAAGGGCTTTTCTCCTCCCTCTGGTTTGACTGTTTTCATCCAGGGATGCAGTGCTACTTACTGTGTTGGCTACTTTTATATCAGCCTGATGTGAACTGGAATCACTTTGGAAAAGGTAACATCAATTGAGTAAATGCTCCCACAAGATTGGGCCGTGGTGCGTTTTCTTGATTGATGATTGATGTGGGAGGGCCCAGCTCACAGCGTTAGGTGGTGACACACCTGGGCTGGTGGTCTTCAGTACTCTAAGCAAGCAAACTGAGCCAGACATGAAGACCAAGCCAATAATCAGTGTTTCTCCATTGTCTCTGCATCAGCTGGTGTTTTGAGTTCCTGCCTTGACTTCCCTGGCTGATAAGACAAGCTGTAAGATGAGTCAACCCTTTCCTTTCCAAGTCGCTTTGGGTCCTGTTGTGTTATCACAGCTGACACAGCTACTACTCTCTAGAAAACCTCAAACACTTCACCCAGGCTGACTTGAAGTTGGAATTTCGAACATAGAGTGTGGTCCTCTGCTTGCACCAACAGGTCAAGTACAATAAAGGAGGAGGAAATCAGATCTTGAAATCCAAAGAATGATGATGCCTGTTGATAAATTCGAGCATAGGTGTTAAGCTAAGGCCACATAATTCTTCTACTTCAGGTCATTATAAATGAAAACAGGTTGACATGAAGACTGGGGATAAATTGCTCTTGCCAATCCTAATAGTGAATATGTGGAAACGCAAACATATTATGTGGGGAGGAAAGAGCTGGTAACTCTCAAGCGGTCCAGTTAATATATTTTTACATGGTACAATTTGTTAAAAATCAGAGTAAGCTTAAAATGTATTCCAATGTGTGTTTGTTTTGATGTGTTTCCTCAAGAAAAACAATGAGACCAATTTCTAATGAATTCATGTATGGTCACAGTTTAACTCTGAAGAAAAAAGTGTGGAGCCCTACAAAATTATTTTCTCCTGAATGAAGCTCTTTAGGCAAAGATCTGTGCAGCAAACATTCTATTCAGAGAGTTATTTCCCCATGAGTTCCTCGTTGGAGACAAAGCCCCATTTTAGTTTCCACTTCGGAGAGCACAATATATTCCAAAATTTATAAGATTCTTCATTTTTCTTCACTACTGTTGATTATTTGTTCTCAAGATTTTAATGTATCTTTCTAACTGGAAGAAAATCCCAAAACATTACTATATTCCTTAAAGATGTTGGCATTTGTATTCTTGTTTGCTCTTAAATTTTATATATGCTGTTCTGTGAATATAGATTTATTGCTTGAGGAGGCTTAAAATATCATCCTAACAAATATTGGCTCAGATATTTCAATGTGCGATTTCACTTGGTCAAACAAACCAATTTATACACAAAAATCCTAAATGTATAAAATTATTTTATTGTATAAAAGTCTGCAAATAATTTCTGTGATGATTATTATTGATCTGAACTGTTGTATATATTTAGAGTGCTCCAGAGTCTTTAAGGTCTGTGTCCATCTGTCTGCCTATGGATTTTAACACATTGTGTGATTTTAATCTAAAGATTTTACTTGGGTTTTCCAAACAAATTCTCGTTTTTAAATTCAAATGGTTTATCAGTGAAATAAAATCTTTATTCATAATTCCAAGTACATTCATAATTGCAATAATATTCAGATTCTACAACTTCAGCCAAAATCCCAACACCCTAAAGTATCTCTACATGACTGACATAGATACTGAAAATTTTCCTTAGTAAAATCCCTCTTTTCAAGGCAAGGCATATGGTACTCTCCAAGACAGGAATATAAAGGATGGCATTACCCCTGATGAATAAATTGGCTCATGTACTTATTCATTAATTTGGCAATACTGTCAAATCTTAAACAATGACAGATGCTGCTCAAATGCTCCCACTTCATGAAGAGAGGTAACTTTGTTTATTTTTGGGACAGGCTTTTATTGTGTAGCTCAGTCTGGCCTTGAACATGTCATCCTCTCCCCTCCACCTCTGGCCCACAGGGGCTATGGGTATGTAACTGCATTGAGAAGAAACTTTTAATGCAGCTAATCAGGTTGAAATGTTTGCTGAAAGGAGGAAGTAGATTTGAAGACTTTTTAGTATTTACCTCTGATGAAATCATCAGAAGAACCATAACAATAAAGGGAACGTGAAATCCTACTGCAAGGCAAAGAAAATAAAAGTAGTTCTGCAGTTACTGCCATTTCTCAAATGTGTCTGCATTTCCTCCCTGCAGGGTCTGTTCCCTGACAAAGACTACACAGAGAAAGACATCACAGGGGTGATGATAAATATTATGAGAAATAACACATGCAAGAGAACCCCAGTGCCAGGCATGGAGAAGGGTTTCATCACTATCATCTCTTTCACACGTCAACTATGTAGGTCTGGATGCTCACTACACCCCTGACATTCTTCAGTAGTGTGAAACAAAGCTCCATGGGCCAAGCAGGAGCTTGAAAACTAAGACCTGGTGGAGGAAATGGATATTGAAACACAAGCAACACATAATGACAGAAAGATAAACTGTACAAGTCAGTAAGCAGAAAAGTGCATAACGCTGAAAGAGCAGTCGTAACGACTACAGGAAGATACTGAACAAAAGCAGAGGAAACCATCTTTCAGTGAAAAGGAGGAGAGAGGTCAGTGCATTGGAAACACCGCAAAAATCTCACAAGGGTAACAGAACTAAGGACTGGGATACAGGACAACGAGAAGAGAGTCAGTGAGAAAAGTAGGCGAGAGCAGAGCAAGCAGGACGTCGACAGTTCTATTGAATAGTGATGAACTTCATCCTGAGGATGATGGCAAACCACTGCAAAGTTTCTAGCATGCAGAGAAATCCCACAATGGAGTTGTGATCTGAAATGATGAGCAGAAGGTAGAGTATAGAGGGAAGTATGGTAGGGATAACACAGCAGCTCAGAGTCACTCTGGTGGTATACTTGGGAGGTGATGGTGCATATACTCTGGCTTCCTCTGACTGGCTCTTAATGCTTCAACCCATCTTGGCTACTCAGATTCCTGAATGTTTCCAAAAGTCTATACTTTTAGAATTTTTAATGGAAAAGGCAAATGGAAAGGCAAGGCAGACTGCAGTGTCCCTGGGTTAAAGCCACCCAGAAAAGACTTCAAGTTGAGTGGATAAAAAGAGAAAATATTTTTCATGGTTCTACTGATGGTACCATTTCTTGATGGCCTCACAACTGTCAAATTTACTTTCTTGGAAATCACTAAGGGCAAAGACACAGAATGGAGAGAGATGAATCAGGTTTTAGAACTGGATGAGAACGCCAGGAAACTTTTTGATCATGAAAATATATGTGTGTGCTAACCGAAGATACCATGGAGGGGGGGAAAGAAGATGAGATAGGGATTGAAAAGAGGCAGCCAATGGAATGAGGGACTTAAAAGGAGAGGATGGAGGGATCCTTGTGCATTTACCTCCTTTAGGAAAGAGCCTCAAGGCAAAGAGAGAAGCACACATGACTGACACTCAGATGTGAGCAGCTTCAGTTCACCTCAAATTATTGCATTTAAGAAATTAGACTAGACCTGTTAACAGACAATTAAGAATGACTTCCAAAAAAAAAAAAAAACTTTTGTGTAAAGTAAGTCTACAACCAGAGTATTAATGTACTGTACTTAATAAGAACTAGTATGTAAGAATTAATACTGAGGTGTGAGAGCACAATATGGACATTAGTGAATGTACAGCCATCTATCAATATGCCAATCAAGCACATTTCACACATGGAAGCTTTCTAGCCATCCACTCTCAAATACAGAATTTACATGATGTAACATGGGCGAACCTTGAAAACTTCAGGCTACGTAAAAGCAGTAAGTATATAATTCCATTTATATAAAATGTATAGAACAGACCAAAGAAGGAAGAGGGGGAGGGAAGGGAGGATAGGTGATGATGGTAGAAATGGTAATTGCCCAGGACTAGAAAAAAACAGGATATTAAAGAGTTATGGATAATAGGTGAGGGAGTTCTCTACAAAGTAATGAAACATCCTAAAATTGACTATGATGCTGGTTACATGATTCTGTAAATACACTAAAAATTTACAGAATAATAAATGCAGAAAATTTACAGAAAAATTTACCATAAATTTGAAAGCCTTAAATGGATGAATTGTGTGATATACAAATTCAATGTTATTAAGTGTCTTTCAAAGTGATGTATTTTATGAAGGAATATGAAAAAATCATAAAATGTATCTTTTCAAGCAGTTTGAAATGTGCTATTTGTGAAAAGATAGAAAAAATAACATTACATATAGATAATTCATTTGAAATGTTTTTGTTTTGTTTTGTTTTGGGGGGGCAGTTGAGACAGGATTTCTCTGTGTTGTCCTGGCTGTCCTGGTACTCACTCTGTAGACCAGGCTGGCCTTAAACTCAGAAATCCACATGCCTCTGCTTCCCAAGTGCTGGGATTAAAGTCGTGTGCCACCACAGCCCAGCAGTTTGAAATATTTTGTGTATGTGGAATAGACTCACTCTGTTAGGAAACCCAGAGAGCAAGAAGCATTGTCACCTGCAGGAAATAAAAAATGTGGAGGAAAAAAAAAAACTGGTGGAAAAAAATACAAATATTATTCATTGTTCCTTAGAAAAAGAAAAATGAGCTTCCAGGTTTTTAAAGCTTTAGACCAGTGGGGTGGCTGAGGAGAGAAAGGTCTTTATTTCTAAGCATAGTTTCCTAACCTCCATTTCCAACACACATAAGGGAGAAGGAGAGAGACAACTTCTAAAAGTTGTTGTCAGACCTCCACACACTGTGGCGTGTGTATGCACATACACACGTACCACAAATAAATTAACTAATTAACATTTTAATTTACATTCTAAGTATTTTATTTATTTAATATTTTAAACATTTATTTATTTTTAATATAAATTAATACTATAGCAAGGTAATTGATATAATAAATTTACTAAATAAATAATATTTATATTTAATAAAAATATCATGTTTATTTAATATTAAGAGTTGAGACTACTTAGATTTCTATTTCTTACAAGCAAGGATTTCAGTCCTATGTGTGTACTGTGTGTGACAGTGTACATGAACATGCCTGAGTATGTACTAGGTATGAAAATACATGTGTATCTGCCTGTGTATGCACTGTGTGTGAAGGCAAACATGAACCCCTACCTGTGTATGCACTAAGTGTGGAAGTGTATATGAACATATCTGTGTATATACTGCACATGAAAGTGCATATGATCCTGTGTATACACTGCATTTGAAGATGCATATGAACCTGTTTGTGTATACACTACGTATGAAGGTGCATATGATCCTGTCTGTGTATACACTGCACATGAAGGTGCACATGAACTTGTCTGTGTATACACTGTGCATGACAGAGCATGAGATCCTGTCTGTGTATAAACTGCACACGAAGGTACACAGGAACCTGTCTGTGTATACACTGCACATGAAGGTGCATATGAACCTGATTAATTTCATTAGTTTTCTCTGTGTCTTAGCTACACTTGCAATAGTCTTCCACAGACAGCATTCCTTGAGAAAGACAACATTCCATCAATCCTCCTATCACTTGACTTCCTTTTCAATTGTTTTCTAAAGCCCTTGTTTTTCCCTTCCACATTTGCTATTTGTAGATTTGCATTTGTGAACAAAGTTTCACATAGTTATACATCTAGGAATTCAGAAATAAGTTGGTCATTTGATTTTAGCTCAATGTTTTATTTGTTCTAGCTTTGATTTCGGCCTGCTATATTAATTAGAATGGTGACAGTAACAAACTTGACTACCTTGCACTGATTATACTTTTCTCTGATATATTATCTTCACTGTCATTTTGCTCATCAATAACTATGAGTGACAATTCCTCAAAGTCAAAATTCACAATCAAGCAAAAACAGAATTGTGCATGCAAAGCCAGAAAAACTAAGAACAACACTGAATCATCATCAATCAATTACTATCCCAAAGGTAAATAAAGGAAATACACCAAATGCATGCAGACTAGAAAAGGCAGGGGAGGAGGCCTTACACATGATCTGAAAACATTTTAGAAACACATGAAAAAGAACTTTTTTATGTTTTTATTGGATATTCTCTTTATTTATATTTTAACTGTTATCCCCCTTCCTGGTAACCTCTCGGAAAGCCCCATCTCATCCCTCCCCCATACTTCTGCTTCTATGAGGGTGCTCCCCCAAACACCTACCCACCCACTCCAACCTCCCCACCCTGGCATTCTCCTACACTGGGGCACTGAGCCTTCCAAGGACCAAGGGTCTCCCCTTCCACTGATGCCTGACAAGGCCATCTTCTGCTACATATGCGGCTGGAGCCATGGGTCCCTTCATGTGTACTCTTTGGTTGGTGGTTTAGTCCCTGGGAGCTCTAGGGGTCTGGTTGGTTGATATTTTTGTTCTTCCTATGGGGTTGCAAACTCCTTCAGCTCCTTCAGTCCTTTCTCTAACTCCTCCATTGGGGACCCTGTGCTCAGTACAATGGTTGGCTGCGAGCATCCACCTCTATATTTGCCAGGCTCTAGAGGCTCTAGCAGAGCCTCTCAGGAGATAGCTATATCAGGCTCCTACCAGCAAGCAGTTCTGGGCCTCCACAATAGTGTCAGGGTTTGAGTTGGGATGCATCCCCAGGTGGCCTTTCCTTCAGTCTCTGCTCCATACTTTGTCTCCATATTTCCTTCTATGCCTATTGTCTTCCCCCTTCTAAGAAGGACCCAAACATCCAGACTTTGGTCTTCCTTCTTCTTGAGCTTCATGTGGTCTGTGAATTGTATCTTGGGTGTTCTAAGCTTTGGGGCTAATATCCACTTACCAGTGAATGCATATCATGTGTGTTCTAGTTCCATCTATTTGCCTAAGAATTTCATGAAGTCATTGTTTTTAATAGCTGAGAAGTATTCCATTGTGTAAATGTACATTTTCTGAATCCATTCCTCTGTTGAAGGACATCAGGGTTCTTTCTAGATTCTGACTATTATAAATAAGGCTGCTATGAACATAGTGGAGCATGCATACTTGTTATATGTTGGAGCATCTTTTGGATATATGCCCAGGAATGGTTTTGCTGGGTCCTCAGGTACTACAATGTCCAGTTTCTGAGGAACCACCAGACAGATTTCCAGAGTGGTTGTACCACCTTGCAATCCCACCAACAATGGAGGAGTGTTCTCTTTCTCAACATCCTCACCAGCATCTGTGGTCACCTGAGGTTTTGATCTTAGGCATTCTGACTGGTATGAGGCGGAATCTCAGGGTTGTTTTGATTTGCATTTCCCTGGTGACTAAAGATATTGAACATTTCTTTAGGTGCTTCTCTGCCTTTCGACATTCCTCAGTTGAAACTTCTTTGTTTAGCTCTGTACCCTATTTTTTTAATAGGGTTATTTGATTCTCTGGAGTCTAACTTCTTGAGTTCTTTGTATATATTGGATAATAGCCCTCTATCAGCTGTAGGGTTGGTAAAGATTTTTTCCCAGTCCGTTGGTTGTCATTTTGTCCTATTGACAGTGTCCTTTGCCTTACAGAAGCATAGCAATTTTATGAGGTCCCATTTGTCTATTGTTGATCTTAGAGCATAAGCCATTGGTGTTCTGTTCAGGAAATTTTTACCTGGGCGCGGCCATGTGTTCAAGTCTCTTCCCCACTTTCTTTTCTATTATTTTCAGTGTATCTAAATGTGGAGGTCCTTGATCCACTTGGACTTGAGCTTTGTACAAGGAGATAAGAATGGATCGATTTTCATTCTTCTACATGCCGACCACCAGTTGAGCCAGCATCATTTGTTGAAGATGCTGTCTTTTATTCCACAGGATGGTTTTAGTTTCTTTGTCAAAGATCAAGTGACCAGAGGTGTGTACGTTCCTTTCTGGGTCTACAATTCCATTTATCTATCTGCCTGTCTCTGTATTATTTTAGGCTTCTATCTTATTTTTCACTTTCTTTATTTTTAATTGGGATTTTTAATTCATATCTCTTAGTATGAGTAGATAATATAACAGGAGTACTTAATGTATGCATAGGCAATTCTTTTGATGTGATTTATAGAACAACTTGGCTTTGTCCTACTGGTTTTAAATGCCAGCTTCTTCCTGAAGTCATCATTCTTACGTTTTTGTACTTTATTTCTTTGTACACACTTCTGTCTCTTCATATGATGGCACCATAGCACTTAGGACATTAAAGTTTTTCAAGAGTAGCTAGACTCCCCACATTAAACTCCTTACAAACCCTTGCAGATTGCTATCCATTTGCTTTTATTCATTATTACAACCAACTTGTCACATTTAATTTTTTTAAATTCACATACAATTTCAGCTCAGATTACTCGAACAGAAAATAGATTCAAGTGAGATGGCTGAGCATGCAGAAGTACTTGCCACTGAACCTGATGAGTTGTGTTCTTTTCCAGGTTTATATGGTAGAAGGAAAGAACATGTGCCTGCAAGTTGTCTTCTGATTTCCACATGCACAACATGGCATCTGCATGCATGTGAGTGAATGTACACATACATAAATATAGATATACATAAATACATACATATGTACACACATATATACATACATACATACATACATACATACATACATACATAGATACACACACAAATAAGAAGAAAGAAAAGGAAGAGGTTGGAAAGAGGAAGAGAAGGAACAAATTGAGAGAAGTCAGGCTTTTAACCCTGTATAATTCACAAATGCATTCTAAACATGTATCTTTCCCAGGCTTGTAGAATGGTAGAATTATTCTTGTGAAAATTACCATTCTACAAAAAAAGCTCTTTAAAATATTCAAGGTAATCCCAATTTCAAATCCCCATATCTTTCTTCACAGAGATAGAAAATACTATCCTAAAATATCCCAGACAGCCTGAGGAATCCTGGGCATTTAGGAACAACATCAATGTCTTTCTACTGACTAACGGAAAAATACACATGTGGTACGTATATACTATGGGATACCATTCAGATGTAAAGAAAAACAAAACCATGACATCTGCAAGGAAATTGATGAGGTTAGAAAATATTATATTAAGTGAAGTAAGCTTAGATTGAGAGGGACAAACACCAACTGTCCTCTTTCATTTGTGGTTCCTGGCTCCATTCATTTAGATTTGCATATATAGTCTAGAGTAACTAGAGAAGTTTCAACAGTAGAAAGATCACATAGGGGAGGAGCACTGGAGAGGGGAATAGTAGGGTAGAAATGGTATAATGAGGAAAATGGGAAACCGTGAGGAATTGGGGTTTAAGTGAAGATGAGTTGCTTAGGCTGACGATACTGTCCCCATGAGCTATGGACTACCTAACAACACCCCAGTAGCCAAGCAAGAAAAATGCACTTTCCAGTCTTGGGCCAGGTAAAACCAAACAACTCTCAAAACAATACGAAATATTACCACTGCTTTGTTGCCTTCTAGAGATGAAAGGTAAGTCCCTTTAAGTGAAGATACCACACACTTTGAACATGGGACCCGAAGGAGGTGAACTGGACTTTACCTGAAAACCTCCTCTCTGAGGACTAATGCTCACATACCAGAAAGTTCTATACAGTCTGACAAGGAAGAAAATAAATCAAGAGTCCTATACATATACATATATATATACATAGGCATATGCATATATACATGTATGTGTGTATATATACACATACATACACATATACATACAGCTGAGTATGTCTGTATATGTATGTATGTATACATATATATATATATACATATAGCCATATATGTATATATGCATGTATACATACATGTATATGGATTACAACAAAGAATAATAATGGCAAGATAACATATTCTCTCTTTAGATAGATAGGCAGAAAGAAAGAAAGAAAGAAAGAAAGAAAGAAAGAAAGAAAGAAAGAAAGAAAGAGAGAAAGAAAGACATAGATATTTATATATACATATATATGTGTATATATGCATATATTCATTCATTCACACAATTTTTAAAATCCCAGGATTTGAGAGGGAACAAGGTAAATAATGGCATAGGAGAAATTAGAAGAAGAAAGGGGAATGGAGGAAAGTAATATAATTATACTTTGGTCTTATGAAAGCTCATGTCACATTGCTGCCTATCCCACTAGTCCACATATCTGCTTGTGTGACAATGTTCTGCTGTTTAGATTGTTACAGCTTCACAGTATAAAGGCAAATAGCATTTCTTGCAGGATTATGTGAAAGATTGTTCCAACTTGTCTGCTTGCTTCGTTTTGCACTCCTATATACACAATGTAGGATTCTCTTCTTAATGTTCTTAGTAATGTTAGTATTATTTTATGTGAATTACATTGAGTCTGTTCAACACATTGGTTGTCATGGACATTTTCTTATTACTTGCATTAGTCCACAAATATAGGTCATGTTTTCTTTTACATCCTCTTCCATAAATACTTAATTTCCATTGCATAATATAATTACATAATTGACCCTTTCTCTTTCCTTACTCAGAATCTTCTTATATACTCACACCCCCTCTTTCTGTCATTCAAATTGTGTGCATACATGTGTAATCACTTTAAATCCTAAAATTTTGTTACATTGTTATTACTTTTAACTAGCTTTCTTGGGGAGGGGCCATATGCATTTTTTACTTGTGAGATCATGTCATCTATAAACGGTGATAATTTGACTTTACCTTCTTATGATTGGGTGGCAGACATCATTTTCTCTTATCTGATTGTTCTTGCTAAGATATGCAACAGCTTGTCAAATAAAAGTAGAAGAACTAGTCACTTGTGTTAGTTCCAACTTAGCTTTCATCTATCCATGATAATGTTAGTTGCTGTACATCATAAATTTCCATTAATATATTGAAGTATGTTACTCTTTAAATCAATTTATTCAGAGAGTTTTTCTCACAAAATGGTTCGAGCTTTATGACATGTCTTTTCTGTACCTATTTTCATTTAGTTTGTTGCTATGGTGTATGTACTTATTGATATGCATAAATCAACATAAAGTGTGTATAAGGATCCATGTTTTTATTCCCTCAAGGAATATTATGTGATCATCCTTGAGTATATCATGAAAAAATAATTCAAAGGGGATGATGGGGTGGCTCAGTAGTTAAAAGTATTTGTTGCCAAGCCTGGCAATGTGAGTACCATCCCCAGAGACCATATGATAAAAGAAAAGAACCAATTACTGCTTATTGTCTTCTGATCTCCACAGTGGCATGCGCATGCACACACACACACACACACACACACACACACACACACACACGTACAAACTAAATAACTAGAAGAATTTTTAAAAAGAAATTAAAAGTATTATTGGATATTTATATGTCTTTGTGTTGATCTGTTTTTTCACAGAAAATTCTTCATGAATTTCTTTTAAATAAACTTATAGAAGCTTTAATAAGAGCAGGGAATTTGATGAGTGACATGTCCAAGGAGCATACTGGTCTTCCATTATGCCACACCCAAACATGAAGAACAGGCTGGCAATGGAATGTAACAATGAATACAGACCTGGAAGTAAATCCTAACCAGCGGTTCTCCTTTTGTGGGAGACAAGCAAAGTTACAGTGTCTGAGCACTTTGTATTAAGTATTTCAACAAAGCTCTCCCTGCTCCAGTGCCACTTTCTGAACTGGTGCAGCATTCAGACTACACATGTTTTAAGAACATCGAATTTGATTCAGATGCACCTGAAAGATTACTACATTCTGGGATAAGCTTACAGCTGAAAGGATTACAAAGAGTTGGGACCTAGCTGGAGGCAGTCCTTAAAAGGGACATTTTGTCTCTACCCCTTCCATTGTCTCTCCATCTGGGCCACCATCACTGCTTCTGGGACTTCCCCATCATTCCCTCCTCCTGGGATGTTAGTTCACTGCCTCAGTTTCTGTGGTTCAGGTTCACAGGTTGACTGAGTCATTGGAACCATGGACTACAGCCTCTGGAATCATGAACCAAAATAAATGTTTCTTCCTTTCTTGAGGCTTCCCCTGCTCCAAAGGGAAGTGAATAGCCACAGTCTCCAGTAATGAACACTAATTTGAGTATGCCTGTGATGGGAGGTGGTGATGTTAATGGGAGAGGAGAGAAAATGCTGGTATTATACAGTCTATAAAAAACTGTTGATTTTACTTTCTTGATGAGGCTTGAACTAAACGTGATATAGCAAGAAATATGTTACCAATCAAATCCTGTGTTTTCTGGGAAACAATTAGTCACTGCCTTCTCTTTGTTACCTGAAAATCCTTGGCAGGGAGCCACATGGGTCTTTAGTCCTGGTCCTTTTCCTTGGGGGCGGGGGACACTGGAGTAGCTGCCCACATTTCTTATACAGCTTTAGGGAAAAGACTCATAACCATACTTAATGTATAAAACCTGTGATTTCTATGCAAACGACTGCTTTCCTTGGATTAAAAAAAAAAAAAAGCAAAAGCCTTCTTTAGCAATTTAAAGTCTTTTAACTATTTCCTTTCCTTATGATCTTCTGGAAACACCTTTTAGCTTTCTCTGCCTACAGCCTGCCCTTCAGTGACACTTTCTGATGAGTAAGATCATTTTAAAAAGAGGGAGGTATTTGAATCATTCAGGCTGGCAAGATCTCCTTAAGCACACCCCAAGTACACATACTAGAAGACCTAGAGAATGGCAGGCTCCTCTCTGGCCCCTAAGTCACAGCTAATTTCTTCAACAATGCTAGTATAAACCCTCACCTTATTTCAAACAACACAAGCTTCTTGGAAAATAATGCCATTGGGTTCAGCTGACATGGAGGTTGTCTCTTCACAAGCTTCCCATATACTTTCACAAAGAAAAGGAAACCAAACAGAAACAGGTGCATCTGCGATATGCAAATGAGAGAAGGTAACCTCTGAAACTATTTCACAGGAAACAGAAGACGCGCAAGCTGCTCCCTAACTAAAACCACAGGAGGGGTGTCAGATCCTGGATGCTAAGCCACAGGAGGCCTGCAGGCTGAAAAGGCAGTGAATCCCCAGTGAGCTCTAAACTCCTGACTGGCAAAGTACAACGGCCCAAGAGGCCCTCAGGTGCTGAGCCACAGGGGGCCCATCAAGCTCTCAGGTGGAAGGTAAGGGGGAAGAAGGAAGCAGACAAACTGTGTGAAGGAGCTGGAGTGAGAGGCCATAGACATGCCATGGGCAAACAAAAGAAATGAGAGGCACCGATTGTAATACCTGAAGGAGAACTCAATTAAGAAAGAAAAAGGAAGCCTTGCTCTCTCCCAAGGTGCATCTTCTCCCTGATGGGAAAGCACAGCTCACAAAGACTGGGTTTCTTGCCTAGGATTTGTAAAGAAACACTGCTGAATGAATTCCAGATGGGGTCTGGCAGGAAGTTTCCCAGCATCAGCACCTGCTATGTGTTTGCTAAGGTCTCTGGAGAGTCACCACCCATTCCTGTTCACCAAGGTTCTCTGTGTACGTAACTCCTTTTCAAGGGTTCCCAACGCTGGAAACACATTAAGAATGACTGGTGCTCTTAGCCATTCTGACTGGTGTGAGGTGGAATCTCAGGGTTGTTTTGATTTGCATTTCCCTGATGACTAAGGATGTTGAACATTTCTTTAGGTGCTTCTCCCCCTTTCGACATTCCTCAGTTGAAACTTCTTTGTTTAGCTCTGTACACCATTTTTAATAGGGCTATTTGATTTGCTGGAGTTTAACTTCTTGAGTTCTTTGTATATATTGGATATTAGCCCTCTATCAGATATTAAGGTTGGTAAAGATCTTTTCCCACTCTGTTGGTTGCCATTTTGTCGTATTAACAGTGTCCTTTCCTTTGCAATTTTATGAGGTTGCATTTGTCAATTCTTTTTTTAATTAGATATTTTCTTTATTTACATTTCAAATGTTCTCCCCTTTCCTGGTTTTCCCTCTGAAAAAAACTCCTGTTCCCTCCCCCCCCCATTCACCATTCCACCCTTTCCCACTTCCTGGCCCAGGTATTTCCCTACACTGAGGCATACAGCCTTCACAGTACCAAGGGCCTCTCCTCCCACTGATGACCGACTAGGCCATCCTCTGCTACATGTATAGCTGGAGCCATGAGCCCCACCATGTGTACTCTTTGGTTGGTAGTTTAGTACTTGGGAACTCTGGGGGTACTGGTTAGTTCATAATGTGGTTCCTCCTATGGGGATGCAAACCCCTTCAGCTCATTGGATCCTTTCTCTAGCTCCTCCATTAGGGACCTTGTGCTCCATCCGATGGATGGCTGTAAGCATCCACTTCTGTATTAGTCAGACACTGGCAGAGCCTCTCAGGAGACAGCTATATCAGGCTCCTATCAGCCAGTGCTTCCTGGCATCCACAATAGTGTCTGGGTTTGGTGATTGAATATGGGAAGGATTCCCAGATAGGGCAGTTTCTGGATTGTCCTTCCTTCAGTCTCTGCTCCACACTTTGTCTCTGCAACTCCTTCCATGAATATTTTATTCCCCCTTCTAAGAAGGATAGACTTTGGTCATCCTTCTTGAGTTTCTTGTGGTTTGTGGATTATATCTTGGGTATTCTGAGCTTCTGGGCTAATATCCACTTATCAGTGAGTGCATATCATGTGTGTTCTTTTGTGATTGGGTTACCTCACTCAGGATGATATTCTCCAGATCCATCCATTTGCCTAAGAATTTCATAAATTCATTGTTTTTAATAGCTGAGTAGTACTCCATTGTGTAAATGCACCACATTTTCTGTATCCATTCTTCTGTTGAGGGACATCAGGATTCTTTCCAGGTTCTAGTTATTATAAATAAGGCTGCTATGTACATAGCAGAGTATGTGTCCTTATTACATGTTGGAGCATCTTCTGGGTATATGTCCAGGAGTGGTATTGATGGGTCATCAGGTAGTGCTATGTACAATTTTCTGAGGAACCACCAAACAGAATTCCAGAGTGGTTGTACCAGCTTGCAATCCCACCAGCAATGAAGGAGTGTTCCTCTTTCTCCACAACCTTGCTAGCATCTCCTGTCACCTGAGTTTTTGATCTTAGCCATTCTGACTGGTGTGCACATAGTACTACCTGAGAATTCAGCTATACCACTCCTGGGCATATATCCAGAAGGCGCTCCAACATCTAATAAGGACATATGCTCCACTATGTTCATAGCAACCTTATTATAATAGCCAGAAGCTGGAAAGAACCCAGGTGTCCTTCAACAGAGGAATGGATACAGAAAATGTGGTACATCTACACAATGGAGTACAAAGTCTATCATCAATGGGAGGAGAGGTCCTTGGCCCTGTGAAGATTCTGTGCCCCAGTGTAGGGGAATGCCAGTGCCAATAAGTAGGAGAGGGTGGGGTGGCAAGCATGGGGAGGGGGGAGGCAACAGAGGTTTGTTCTTGTTGTTTTTGTCTGTCTGTTTGTTTTTTGGAGGGGAAACTGGGAAAGGAGAAATCATATGACATGTAAATAAATAAAATACCTAATAAAAAAATGGTAAATTCATGAAGTTCTTAAGCAAATGGTTGGAACTAGAAAATATCATCCTGAGTGAGGTAACCCAATCACAAAAGTACACACATGGCATGCACTCACTGATAAGTGGATATTAGCCCAGAAGTTCAGAATGCCCATGATACAATTCACAGACCACATGAAGCTCAAGAAGGAGGAAGACCACGGTGTGGATACTTTGGTCCTTCTTAGAAGGGGGATCAAAATGTCCATGGTAGGAAATACAGAGACAAAGTTTGGGGCAGAAACTGAAGGAAAAGCCATCCAGAGACTGCCCCATCTGGGGATCCATCCCACATACAGTTACCAAACCCAGACACTATTGTGGATGCCAACACAAGTGCTTACTGACAGGAGCCTAATATAGCTGTCTCCTGAGAGGCTCTGCCAGTGCCTGACAAATATAGAAGTGGATGCTCACAACCATCCATTAGATGGAGCACAAGATCCCCAATAAAAGAGCTAGAGAAAGAACCCAAGGAGCTGAAGGGCTTTGCAGCCCCATAGGAGGAACAACAATATGAACCAACCAGTATCCCCAGATCTCCCAGAGTCTAAAACACCAACCAAAAAGTTCACATGGAGGGATCCATGGCTCCAGCCACATATGTAGCAGAGGATGGCCTTGTGGGTCATCAATGAGAGGAGAGGCCCTTGACCTCATGAAGGCTTGATGCCCAATTGTAGGGGAATACTGGGACAGGGAAGTTGGAGTGGATGGATTAGTGAGCAGGGAGAGGGGGGATGTTATGGGGGCATGTTTCAGAGGAGATAAAATTTGCAATGTAAATTTAGAAAACTTCTAATAAAAATAAAAAAAGAAAAGAATAACTGGTAAAATGCTCCCTGCTCCTCACCTCCTTGTTCCTCTTTCCTTATTGTAACATTTCCTAACAGTCTACAGCATGCCAAATCCTAGATTGTACCTGGTAGCCATAAACAAACAAACAAAAAAAGGAATATGCCTCTGACCTCAGGGTAATATAAAATAATTACAGATTAATGGTTTGTGATAGAAAGACAGCCTGGATATTGTAGGAACACAAAATCAAATGAAAATTCAAAATTCTTTAAATGGTTCAGTGTTAAAGAATAAAAGTAGGCACATCAGGAAAAGAGATGGAGAAAGAGAGGGAGACAGGATTAAGCACGTGGTGTACATCTACAGCTCCGATCCTGGGGTGGATCAGGAAGACAGCCTCAAGGTTGTGGCAAGTGTGGGCTATAAAGCAATTTCCATTCTATTCAGAGCTCCATAGGCTGCTCAATAAACCAAAACCAAAGCTATATATATCATATACAACACATATTTTAACACCAGAATGTAGCATACACATACTATAAGAAATACGAATATGTTTTGTAAAACTCAAATTAATACTAAATACACCTTCACTAGAAAAATAAAACTTATATTCTCAATATTATTTTGTTTGTTCATGCAGAGATAAGTTGTAGTGATAATTACACATATATTTCATAATACTCATGTAAAAACACTATGTAATATGTTTATATCAACATATATTGATATATACATATATATACACATACATATATATAAACATATATATATGTATTATAAAACATACATATGTTTATGTATATATATACATAAACATGTATATATGTTATATATATATTATATGTGTGTGTGTGTATATATATATATTGTCCTGGTTGGTCTTTATTGTCAATTTGAAACAACCTAGAGTCACATGGGAAGAGTTAGTCTTAATTGGCTCCATCAGATTTGTCTGTATCCATGGCTGAGATTGCTTTGACTGATGAATGAGAACCCAGCCCACTGTAGCAGTGTGATCCCTGGACGGGTGGACAGGTATACAAAGAAGCTAGCAATACAAGCCAGAGAGAAGGCCAATAGGTAGCCTTTCTCCTTAGAGCTTCCATGCCTATTGCCTGTTGAGGTCAGAAGAGGGTGTGAAATCCCATAGAACTGGAGCCTCAGATGGCTGTGAGCTGCTACGTGGATGCTGAGAATCAAACCCAGGTCTTCTGCAAGAAAAAGTGCTCTTAACCACTGAGCAATTTCCCTAGTTCCTCCCAGTATTTTTTAGCTGAATATTCTCCATGTCGAAATCCAGGGATATAACTGCATGAAACATGTATTCCTACCTTTTCTTTTATTATAATTTTTTTTACAAAGATGTTTTGTTATGTCATGTCCATCCATTCATTATGTAATTTACCCTATATATTACCCTTCCTTGCATGTGTGTGTGTGTGTGTGTTGGTATGTGCTAGTGTGTGCCTGTTCACATGTGTCTGAGTACAAGGGTATGTCCAGGGACTTATGTACACATGTGTGCACATACATAGAGGTCTGAAGCCGATGCTGAGATTCTTCCTCCACCCATCACTATCTACTTTCATGTATTTGAGGCCGGATCTCTGCTGAACCTGGAATGAAGGAGTGCTAAGATTACAGAAGCCTCCCACTTCTGTCTAGCATCTTGTTCTGGGTATTGACATTGTCTACTGACTGGAGTTTACATGGACTTTAAGCCAATGTGACAAGCACAGGCTATGTGGATTGGCATTCCCATAGTTTGGGACTATGGACTGAGCTTCATAAGGGAAAATCCCAATAGCAAGTAGGACAAGTTTTTTTTTTTTTCTAAAGCAAGAATTTTTACTACCTAGCCAGTTAACTCCAAGGACTTAATTGTACATTCTGTCTAGCACACCACTGAAGCAGAGCAAATTCAAGAGGAGAGGAATGAGCCCCCATGGAGGGAGGAACAATATGTCCCTAAATGAAGAGACAGAATTGATGACAGCCTTTTATGGAAAATATTAGCAATAACATTGAAGTGGTGACAGCTATTAGGCCCTGCATGAGATACTGCTATTTATCCTAAAAAGAGGATGATTACATCACAAAGTTTGTTTTTAACATTTTGATAACTGTACCAATAAAACTGGTTTCTTCTGTAATCCTAACATTATTTTATGAATCATAATGATTACCCCGAGAAAGATTATATTTCACTAGACTGTTGAAGGATTTGAAGCCACAAAGGACAATAAGAAACCCTAGGACAGAAGAGCACCAGAGTAGCAATCCAACACAGACCTACCTAAATTTCTTCCCCTGCCGCCCTCTCCACCTGAGATGTCTAGTTACTTGGCCAAATTCTTATTGTTAAATGCTGCATATGAAGAGAGTCCAGATATCCCCTCAAGGGAGTATAATCAACTCAAGAAATGGCAACTATACCTAAGCCAATAATAAGGAAATCATGAATTATTTAATTCTGCATTCCAAAAATATCTGCATGGAAAGCAGACCATAAAGAAAAGAGCAAAAGAGTAATTCAATTAGAGCAAGCAAATAAAGCCCTGCTCTACATTACAAACCTCCACAGCAGTATTCTCTGCTTGGCTCACACTTCCTGTGCTAGCCAGCAGGGAAGTACATATGTAATCACTCAGGCCCCCTTCTCCTGCAAGAAATGCCAGCATATCCTTAAAGAATATGAATTCCATGAAACAGAGGTCTTGGAGGAATAATACTAGGTAAAATAAGTATAGGTTTATGTCAAGAAAAAAAAAAAACTCTCATTAATCCTTACAAAAAAAGGTTGTAATGCAAAGAATAAAGGGTGGGCCAAGCTAAAGGTGGTTTCTTGTTAGCATAAACAGTTATATACTCCTTGGCTTCACATTTTCTAGGTTTTACCACTAAAGTCCTAAACCTTATGAAACCCATCAGTTCTGGAAAAACTAGGGTAGACAGTCATTCAATTTATTAATGATTTTTTTAAGGGATGGATTCACACTATAATGTCTCCAAATTAATTTCAATTTTATTAGATCATATTCTCAATGTTCAAGGCTAAAAAGAACCCCTCCATGCTCTGAATGACCAAGGCTGCCATTTTAAATAATATGAACTTCAAGTCTCACTTCTGGGAGTATACTTATTTTACAAGGTAAATATAATCTCTAAATCCTTTCAAAATCCTTTCAGCCATGTTGTTTTATAGTTTTGTAAGACTGTAGCCTTTTAGGAAATGGCCATGGTGTCTTACAGGACATAGCTAACCCTATTTTCCCAGTAAACTGACTAACAGCTCACACTGGCCATTCAATCAGTCTGTACCTCTCAGTGGAAACTCTTAATATGGAGTCCACACTGGCATTATAACAAGAAAGCAAAGCCATAGGAACTTGCCATATTTAAAGTCCACAGTTTCAGAAGGGAGCAATTGCCTTCCATTTTAACTAAACTGTATGGCTCCTCAAAGATGCTAACCCAACCCAGATATCCACGACTGTGAGACAAACAAGAAATCTCCCATCAATTGTTGTTTGATTTGTAGGGGCTAATCAAGAGTAACTCGGATTACTCTCAGGGTCATAGAACACCTTGGTTTATTGATAACAACACTAGAAGCTTTATAGGAACTACCCAAGAGTAACATGGCTCATTCTCAGGGCCGAGAATATCTTGGTTTATTGCTAATAACATTGGATACCCTTTACTTGCTCCTTGCTGTCTTAGACCCTCTCATTCCACAACTGCTCTTTCTGACGTCTTTTCTTGCCAGATGAATGATAACTTCCTTCAAAATGGCCTCTTTTTCCTCCTGGTATGTGTTGGTTCCAACCCTTATTGTATTCTCCAGGCTTTCTTGGTCAGCACATTGCCAAATCCAAAATCTATATTCCTAGTAAACTTTCCTCCCAGTCCCCAGCTCCACGGTTCCTATTACCATCTGCACATCTACACACGAAATTTAGCATAGCTATGTAATGAAAGTGATCAAGTTCCTTGATAAATCTATCCTTGCCCCTGTGGGCTAGTTACTTTTGCTCATCTTTATGACAAAATACCAGTAGTGAAAGGCCACTTAAAGGAGAACATGAACCAAGTTTATTCTGGCTTATGGCTCAAAGGAATCATTTTCTCTTGACAGGAATGACATAGCAACAGGCAAGGAAGGCATGTGTGGTCACTGAGGGAGGAGACCATTTAATTACATTGTATTTGCAGTAGGGAAAGAGATCTCAGTGCTGGCTAGGGCTCACTCACATTCTCCTTGTTTTCAGTCCAGGACCCCAATTCATGGTGCAGTACCATACACACTTAAGGTGAAGTGCCTGCCTCAATTAATCTAATATAAAAAAAAAAATCACCCACAGGTGTGCCCATAGGCAAATCTAATCTAGATAATCAGTCAAAGATTTGCCCAAAGACTATTGGAATTCAGATAAATCTTCATAGATGCCTGGAAGCTTGCAAACCTAGGTTATTCTATATCTTATCAAGATGATAATTGACTTAAACCACCTAACATGTATCCCCTATTTCTATGAAGAACACCCCTCATCTGTGCCTGCCTATGTCGAAATATTCTGGTCATCCCCTGCCTCAACTTCCTTTCCCCTGCATAATTGACAAATTCCCAAGTCCTAACAATTCTAATTTCCCTTATAATAAATGTATTTTCCATAGTAACTCCTACATTTACTGCTACCATAAAAGTTTATAATTTGAAATCCTAGGGTCAACGTTTACTTTAAAATTTTAATGCATAGTTCCTTTCAGAAGTAGCTGTAGAGTCAGGGGCATGGGTAAATTGCTTATTGGACCCACGTTTGGTCCAGACTTTGGATCGCTAGAACAAAGGATGTGGAAATGCATGTTTCTACTCCTACAGCAAGATGGCAGGCAGACAAGAGAATTACTTGAAACTCTCAGGTCATCTAGCCTGGCATATTCAAACAAGGAAACCTGTCTCATATAAGGCAGAAAGCTCAACACCTAAGGGTGACCTCTCACCTTCAAACCTGTACCCTAGAGTTTGTACACATCCATATACAAACAAACATCAAACACATACACCAGGTAACAATGATAAAAGAAGTAAGTGTAAACACATGGAAAGTTAATGGAGCTTGTACAAGAGAAAGATGTTGTCTTGGCAACAACAAAATCATATTCCTCTGAGAAAGAAACACATCATGAGTACACATCAAGATATACATATCCTGTTCCTCTCTTTCTGGTCCACAAGGTGTTCAGTAGCTCCAGACTTCTGGGAGACTGGGACAGAATAAAGGAAAGTTGAAAAGGCTGTGATTTTCTAGAAGAGGTTAAATGTCAAATAAACATGGGTTTCTTACCTCATACTCATCAAATCTAACCCCAGCCCACCTAAATTAAGACCCATCTACCCTGGGGAACTAGATCGCCCCTAAAACTCTGCAGTTTATGATACTGATATAAATGGGCTTTAACAGTGAGGATGTTTCTCAGGTGAGGGAGACTATAAAGGGTTTGAAAAACTACTCGATTAGAGAAAACCCTCATTAGTTCCAGCAAGTTAGCAAGCCATAAAGAGTGTCAGGGCCTACAGGAGTTTGGATCCCAAGAGAAGAGTCTAAGTGAGCTCTAATTATCCCAGTGATTGAGTCAAACACAGATTGACAAATTGAAATTAGAGAGAGGGAGAAAATCTATCTCAACGTTATTCTGTCTCTATTTGTTTTTATGCTCATTTTGTAACCTGTAAGAAACATAAATAACCTCTCTCGCATTAACTGAAATTTCATTTTTTTATGGAGAAAAGAAACTATAGCTCAAATGAAAAGGGCAATCTATTCTTGGGTTGGCCACTCTAGCAAGGGCACTGAGTTATAGGGCATGGTAGGGAAATTGGGCCACTAGTAGTCTTCCCTTGGGAAAGCCATGGGAATTCCTTGTCTTCAAGTGCTTCATCTCATAAATTCAATCCTATATCACAGGTTTAAAATGCAACAGACAAAGCTCTAAGATTCACTTCATAGATTTAAGAAGGTAAGGAACAAAAAAGGGTGGAAAATAAGGAGACTGAATTTCTTTTTGTTTTTTAAGATTTATTTTATTTCATTTTTTATGCATGACTGCTCTATCTGCATGTATACCTGCATGCCAGAAGAGAACATCAAATCCCAATATAGATGGTTGTAAGCCATCATGTGGTTGCTGCGAATTGAACACAGGAAAGAACAGCCAGTGCTCTTAACTACTGAGCCATCTCTTTCCTCTTTGAGACTGAAATTCTATTCTTCACTTTGGCATAAAAAATTGGGATGATAATATTAGCGCTCTCAATAGCATCTCACAATTTATCATAAGCTTGTATCATCTTAATAGCCACTGAGTTTTCTGCCAGTTCAACAGTCTCATATATTTTATAAATATAAATACTTCAAATGACTTAACACATATAAATAATTACTACTAATACATATAAAAACAACCAAAACAAATGAAGTACTAACAATTCTCCTTGTCTAATAGATTTTTGCACTAAAATTACTTAAGGTAGTAAATTTAGTCAGCATATTTTAGTGAGTTGATACATGAAAATTCCACTAATATTCAATATTTTAAAAACAAACTGCATAGAAAAAATTGTGGAAACAGCTACTATACAAGTTAAATGGTGAGTTAAACACAAAGGTCATAGAAGGTTTTCTAAGTCTTAGTTTCCAAATACTGTTTCATCTTTTGCTTCATATTTTCTATTTGGTTATTTCTATTTGATAATAATGCTGCAAAAAAGATTGTGTGTCAAAAGTATTACTTTGGAAAGCATGTTTGCCTATTCTTCCTTAGAAAACCTTGAGGATACCTCTCATCTTCATGTTTAAAATAAGGCCAAAGAGAAGTGCAGCTATGGTCTCATCTGGCCTTTATTTTTTGCATTGAAATGAATGGCTCTACATTTTTTTTCATTTATCTGCTTATGCCACCATGGGCCATGGTCCTCTCTTCCAAAAAGAGGTTGCCTGCTGTAGATGAGGAATAACGGGCACAGATTGAAGCCAAAACATTGCTGTCCATCCCAGTGTCAGAGTAAATGATTTTACAACCTGAACTGTTGAAGATTTTTATAAGAAAAGGAGGCAAAGCTAAGTGCCATAGGTAATGTGAAAAACGAAGAATCCTTTGACCAGCCTGTCTCCTAGTGTTCTGAATGTCTGATCCTTATGAGCTAACAGAGTCTAAACACAGCCTGCCTACAGAAGAAAGACAGCACACAGTTAGCTAGCTCTAAACACCTTTTGAATTAAGTCAGATACATCTGCTCTTAATTACGTATGTACACATACACACATGTAAGCACACTTACAGTGGTAGATTAAAGACAGCTGTGGATGTTTCGCTAGTCTTCTCCGTGTGAATCTGAGCTGAACTTTAGGTTGCCTTTCCTAGCAGAATGTGAGAGATACGGTGCTCTGAGGCTGTGAGGACTGGTTCAGAAGGAACAGAGGTCCCACCTACTTCCTTGGTTCACTTACTCTGATGGCGATGTCTTAGGTACTCTTTCTTGGATGCACCATCATGCTGCGTGGAGAGGCAAGCAGCTCCACATAGAAACCCTAAGAGGTAAGTATCAGACTGGAAGACAGCGATGCCTTACACTGGTAGATACTGTTGCTCTGGATAGGTAGATAGTGACAGTTTAGACTGAAAGACAGTGGTGCCTTAGGGAGATAGCAATGCCCTGCCCTGCTAGATAGTGAAGCCGTAGACTGCTAGTCACATGAGTATTCTTCCACATGAGTATTCTTCTGGGTGAACAGCCCTGACTTCATCTGATGATCATGATATGTAAAAGAACCTAAAAGAGAACACTTTAAGTCAGGTATTCCTCCACCAAATTGTGAGCAAAATAAAATCTATAGGTTTAGAATTGGAGAGCTTAGAAGATGATAGAACTAAAAGCATTCTAATGCTATGCATCACATTAAGGACTCTGGTAATTCAAGCCTAAATGTCTTTGTCTTCAATTACTTAGTAATCCAGAATAAGTGGGTGGTGATCTCAACTCAGTGGCCATTTTGGACCTCCTAAGTATTATAAGACCAAATGATAAAATCTATTTCAGCTACAGAGATAACATAAATATATATGTGTGTGTGTATATATATATATATATATATATATATATATGTGTATGTGTATGTGTATGTATATATGTGTGTATACATATGTATACATGTATACATACATATGTATATATGTATACACACACATATATACATACATATACATATATATGTGTGTGTGTGTTTATAATGATGCAACAGACCTAAATATTTGATAATAATTTGATAAGTTATATGTAAATCATCCTAAAATGGATAGAGTCTCAGCTAACAAATGAAAGTATATCAAGTGCTTTCATTCATTCACTCATTCATTCATTGTTGTTTTCATTTTAGTTGTATTAGGAGTCAGGGGTATGTGAGCACAGATGCCCATGGGAGCCAGAAGCATTGGATCTCCCTGAACCTGGAGCTGCTACCCATTATAAGTGCTGGAAACCAAAGCTGAGGTAGGAGTAGTACCTCTTCTTAACTATTAAGTCATTGCTCCACACCAAAGTAAAACCAAGTCTGCAATCACATCATTTTATAGAAATTTCTTCTTTCAGAAATCATTTTCTGATTATACTCACCTTGTCTCATGTCGCCACCATCTTACAATGCTTTTTAATGTAACCAAGAAATGTCTTAAGTGCTGCCATGTTTGAATACCACATGGCTTTGATGAGGCTCTGTACTAGTCAAAGTACTCAAGTTTTGAAAATCAGAACAAACAAAAGGACCATTATAAAAGAAAAAAAAAAAACAGTACCCCTATTCATGTCTTCAAATAAGACCAGTTCAAAGCAAGAGAGGAAATGAAACTGGGAATTCTACCATCACATATACACCAAGAAAGATTCCAGAGATGACAGGATGCTCTGTCCATGTCCTTCAAAGCAGAATCCTATGTTTTGTGATTATAACATATTCTCCTCCTATTAAATCTTCACTGTACTCTGGGGGGGGTGTCTTTCTGTCTGTCTGTCTGTCTGTCTGTCTGTCTCTGTCTGTCTTTACCAAGACTAAGAGCTCTTCTAGAAGATGTCTGGAAGCATCTTATATAAATCCTCTCAGACAAGTTCAGGCCAAGACATGAAGGGAAAAGTTAGGTGGATTGTTTTGACAAGTAGCCAGTTATTCTTTAGGAAGGTTTGAGATTGCTAGCTTAGGTTCGATAAAACTTGTTTTCACTTTTTAGGATGTATAAAATGCATTGAACCAGCTCTTCCAGTATGGATGAGGCAACACAGGCATGTTTGTTTGTAAAAACCAAAAATTCATTAAACCACAAGATCAAATTCTTCACAATTTCCCCCACTTACTGCTTTTGATACCACAGAAAGACATTTATAGCTTTCTCAAAGTCCAATGTCTCTGAAGACAGAGTGCCTTGAAGAAAAATGGCATCATGCTTAAAATAGATCGCATCAGAGTGGTAGATAGTGATGCCTTAGACTGGGAGACAGTGATGCCTTAGACTGGGAGACAGTGATGCCTTAGACTGGGAGATAGTGATGCCTTAGACTGGGAGACAGTGATGCCTTAGACTGGGAGATAGTGATGCCTTAGACTGGAAGGTAGTGATGCCTTAGACTGGGAGATAGTGATGCCTTAAACTGGAAGGTAGTGATGCCTTAGACTGGGAGATAGTGATGCCTTAGACTGGGAGATAGTGATGCCTTAGACTGGGAGATAGTGATGCCTTAGACTGGGAGATAGTGATGCCTTAGACTGGAAGGTAGTGATGCCTTAGACTGATAGATAGTGATGCCTTAGACTGATAGATAGTGATGCCTTAGACTGGGAGATAGTGATACCTTAGACTGGGAGATAGTGATGCCTTAGACTGGGAGATAGTGATGCCTTAGCCTGGGAGATAGTGATGCCTTAGACTGGAAGGTAGTGATGCCTTAGACTGGAAGACAGTGATACCTTAGACTGGAAGACAGTGATACCTTAGACTGGAAGACAGTGATACCTTAGACTGATAGATAGTGTTGCCTTGGATTGGTAGATAGTGTTGCGTTGGATTGGTAGTGATGCTTTGCATTGCTAGACAGTGATGCCTTAGACTGGTAGATAGTGTTGCGTTGGATTGGTAGACAGTGATGCCTTGCACTGGGGTAGTAAAGTCCTATTTTTATGGAAAAGGATGGGTCTGAGGTCATTCCATAAAATTGATTTCCCAGAAAATGGAAATAGGCAATTTACTCTAAGAATTTTATTGAAAAATTA
The DNA here is from genome assembly GCF_008632895.1 of Mastomys coucha. Classification (NCBI taxonomy): domain Eukaryota; kingdom Metazoa; phylum Chordata; class Mammalia; order Rodentia; family Muridae; genus Mastomys; species Mastomys coucha. The sequence continues at coordinate 49,236,401 of NW_022196896.1, forward strand.
TGCTATTCTATTTGAATAATGATGGGAATGTTCTACACATTTCCTTTATTAATGAATTAAAATACACAAAACACCATAAAATTATATTAGAGGTTCAAAAGTATCACTTAAATCTTCCTTACCAGTCACTTTCATTTTGTAAAATCAGCAGTTCCATTAAAATCGTATTATGTAAAAATGGGTTTTTACTGTAATAATAGTTATTACCTATTTAGCTCCCAAGGATGTTGTGAAAATTAAATAATAAGCCATTGGAAAGCAAATACAAAATGTCACTAATATCAGGGGCAAGAGTGGCAGCCAGATGGCAAAAAGAAAGGGGAAGAGCACCCCAAATATACCACAAATCATAGCCTTCACCTCCAAATCCATTCCTACAAGCACTTGAAGAGTGGCTGTGTGGACTGAAGCTATTTCATTTCTTAGTATTATAATGTATTCATCTTAGCCCTTGTGTTCTATAGATGAGGGTCATTTACACAGTTGCTAAATGTCAGGAATCCAACAGTGAACCCAGGTTTGTCGATTTGATGGCTCTCTCTATATCCGCTGAGGAATTTTCCCTTTTCCTAGTGTCTCATAATCATGCTTTAAATTCATGCCCCATCTTTCACAGCCCATTTCATGTACCTTTCCCTCCACGATCTCCACTATTCACCGAAGACGGTCTGCTTCTATACACATTATGCTTGTTGTAGTTTGGGACTATTATTATTCATTATATGTTTTATTAACACAGCTAAACGACTGGCAGTCTGAGAGGATGAGCCTAGCTTACTCTCACTTTTGGCAGCTAGGTCCTAAATACATGATGCACCATAAACTCACACACAGGGAAAATGATCTTACCAATAGTATAGGGTGTTAGGTTCCCATCTGAGCAGCTTCTCTGGTTTTTCTAAGAGTGACTATGGTATAAGATTAAAAGCATCTAATTGCTTTGTATTTGTTTTCATTTCTAGTTAAAGGGACAATGTAAATAGTAAACAATGATATATAATTTTTTAGGAAGTAGGCTGATTTTCATGAATCAATGCAGGTAGATAGGGTAACTTAAAGAGTAAGGGAAATACAATAAAGAAAGCTAGTATGGGCCTCAGTGGTAAAGCAGTTGATTTGAATGCACAAGGCTCTGGGTTTGAGTTTCAGTGGGTGATTATATATATGCCTCTGTGTTTGTGTGTATGTGCGTGTGTGTGTTTGTGTATGCATGCGTGTGTGTGTGTGTGAATGTGTTGTATATGTGCTATATGTACATTCATATGTATAATTATGCATATGCATATGTGTGTATGAGGGACAGAGGGAGGGGAGGGGAAGAGAGAAAAAGAGGGAGAGGGAGAGGGGAAGGAAGAGGGAGAGAGAAAATGAGAGTATCCAATGCTGGCTTCCTTCCCTACTTTTTTTGCCTCACTGCCTCAGTAGAGACAGTGAGTGGATAGCTTCCCATATCCATGTCCCAGATTCCTCATTTGTGAAGTTACCTGTGATGATAACAAGATTACTTACAAAGCAGTTGTAAGAGGATGTGAAAAAGTCCCATATGGCAGCATATGATAGATAACACACACCAAGCACTATTATCAAAAATAATAATAATAATAATTCACATTTCTCAGGAATCTGTTTAAAGGATAAGAAATGTGTTCTCACTGCCTTGCAGCCTCGAAGTCAAAACTTTCAACCTCAAAGATTTGCTTTTGCTGTTAAATTCCGATGGCAACATTAAGCTCACCCAAGTTCTTCTTCCAAGCACCACTTAGAATCAATCAGACTTGGGCTAGACTCAGTGAGCACACTTGAATCAAAGAAGGTTAGGAACTAAGAGAACAAACCAGTCACGAAAAGGTGAAGAGGCAAATCTACAGGGAGACACTGGAGGCAGACTCAACAAGACCCACCCGAGGTGAGAATATCAAGGAGTATTTGTCAAACAAAACAACAAAGAAGCTTCTATCTCATGTTCAACACTGAGTGGCACAAATGGATTTAAATGCCTGCCACTATGCGACCATTCACTCCCATCAAAAGAGGTTTGCACAAGAGCAGTAAAAGAGAACAGGTAAAGAACAAGGACTTTGTCACATGTTCTGTAGCTCCTTTTGCTTGCCTCTTTTTCACTTGAGTTCTAAATATAAGAAACACTGGCTAAGTTGCAACAACACCCCCCCCAATCCGTTCTCATAGTAACACTGCTGGGTGGATTAAACGATGTCTTATATGTATCCTCTACCTACAGCTGTGTTCCCAGGTTCCCAGCCCTCCCTTCCCCACTGCATTGATCTAGCCTGTCAGAGCAGCTTCATAGACAATCCAGGCAAACCACCCTGAATTAATGGTGATCACAGGATTGAAGGGTAAAAGAAAACGCTGGGCTCCCAGGCACCAGAGTAGACCCTAGACACAGCTTGCAATGTTAAGCAATATGGTTGAGACGGCTGCTTGTTCAGCATCAAAGTCCTAAAAGATTCTAAAAGCTTGGCTACTTTCAAAAGCTTCCCTGGCTTCCTGTGTGGAGAAATCTCTAGCTTCATGGGAAAAACCAGAGCCTGAGGCAAATCCGCTGGCTAGATTCATCAAAGACATGACTGAGGGACAACAGATTTCTTTCCCTTTGGAGTATAGAAATGACTTACAAGCCTATTTACTCAAAAAGATACTTTCTCCATTGAAGAGAGAGGTAGATAATGGAGAAACTTGATGATAACATTTCAAGTTTGCATGAGCTATCTCACATGCCCCGCCATTCATCTTTCTATGAGTTACAAAGACATCACCAAGGGCTGCAAAGTGACCCGACTGTGTGGGGTTTTTGTTGTTTGTTGTTTTGCTTTGCTTTGTTTTTGTTTTGTTTCGGGCAGGGTTGGTTTTGCTAGCGGAAACAGAGTGAACAACGTATCCACTCTTCTTCTTTACCCTTACTCCTTTTGGAAAGGAAATGTACTGTTCTGCTTAAAAATAAGGACTGAAAACCAAATTACTTGGGTTCAAATCCCTACTCACATGAATTGCGAGTTGTGTGATTCTGACCACATTGCTAAGCTGCCAGGGGTCTGTCTCCCTATCTGTAAAAATGCAGAAAAATAGCATTACTCTATTTACAAATTCCTTGGGAAGCTTAGCCAAGTACATAAAGAATAGCTCCTCAGTAAATGTCTGACATTATTATTGATTCACAGATAGACAAATGTTCTTTTCCCATTGTAGATCTTTTGTTTACTGCAACCATGAGATAGTCATATTGACCACAAATGAAATTTGATCTTGTGGTGCTCAATAAAAATTGACCTATGAAGAGTATTTTATTTTAAGTCTAAAGAGATTACCTGGTACTTTGATGGACTCTAAGGAAAATTAATGTTTTAAATATGGGTGTGCTTTGCTGTGTTTCTAGAACTATCTTTTTTTCTGCATCTGTTCTCTTCCATTGATACAAGTTTTTCAAAACTAATAATAGTAGGTGTAGGTGATATACGGAGGGAACGATTTCAAAAGTGAAGAGAATCAACACAACAGGAGAAAATATGTGCCAAGCATTCACATGATTAGGGGATTAATATCTAGAATATATAAGGAGCTCAAGAGTTAGAGATGAAGCTTCATGGTTGAGGGGCTAGCCTAGTATACTGAAAGTCTTCAATCCAATCCCTAGAACCAAAATAAATAACTTAAATTCAATAACAGAAGAACACATAATCTAATCAACAAATAAATAGATTTGATTGACAGTTCTTAAAGAAGGTATAAATCTAGTACATACACAAAAAGTATTCAATATCCTCAGCCATAAAGGAAATAAAAATCAAAACTACATTGAAGATTCCATCACATCCGAGCAGAATGGCTACCAATAAGGAAACAAATGACAATAAATGTTGGCAAGGATATTAGAGGCAGAGAAAGCTCATGTACTAATAGTGGGTATGAAAACCCATCAAGCCATGATATATATGATTTAGAAGTTCTTCAAAAAAAAAAAAAACTCAGAATGCTTTCTCTCCCAGATTACTCTCCCCAAATAGGTCATAAAAATAAGTAGCTACTTATTTTTATCTGCTTTCCTGTCTTGCATTACATCACGCAATCTTATTTCCCCGTCAGACTTGGTTCAATTCAGTCCATCTGTTTCCCATCCCTGCTGGTTTCACTCACTGGGTAAAATCAAGACATCATCACCAGGTCCTGGGATGGTGTGGTTGTATCCTCCCCAGCCTTTTTCAACATCTTGCCATGTTTCAGGAAGGGACCATTTTAAAGCTGATTCTGGTACTGATGTAGAAGCTGGAATACACAGGAAAGATACAGAGTTAAAACTATGAAAACCCAAGACATTGCGACAAGTTCAAGATTCTATTGTTATTTTAAGACTGTGGAATCTTCACCTCTCAAACTAGCTGACTTGAATATTTGAACTTTCTAGAAAATATTTTATAGCAAGAAAGAAAGTTACTACCCAACCCTTACACTTCTGAGAAAATATATTCCAAGCTTATTAGACATTTGCATTCTGCTTCATTATAATATTATATATGCTTATTATGTATTATTTTGAATATTCTAATAAAGAAAAGACAATAATTGCCCAGAACCTCACCACATAATGATTACAACAATCAACATTTTATTTGTATTTCCTCCCATAATATCTCAGTGTTATTATATAATTGAAATTATATCAGATTCAGTTCTACTTAGTTAGCTTAGTTATTTTTCTTATGTATTTTCTAATGACACTAAAACTCTACAAACCCAATTTTAGTGATTACACAATATTCTATCATACTAGAAGTCCATTATTCTCTTAGTCTGTAACATTTAACATGTAGAGTCTTTCAAACAGTAAACAATGTGATTTGAGCAATCTCTATGCAAATCTAACAGTAGTCCTAATGGTGTTCTTAAAGTGGACTCTTGGAATGGCTAAGTCAGAGTATGTTGTTCTCACAGCTTCTGGTGTATATGAATGGTAGGATCATGAGCTGGATACTTCTTGCGATGGTAACGTATGCACAGATCATGTTTCCTTAATAACTCTGTTCCTGACCAATAGTATTCTACTGGTACTACTATCTTGGAATTGATAATCACTATTCACTTCCTAAAGAGATTTCTAGAACCACACTGTGGACCCTGCCATGTTGAGCTACATCTGCTTGCCTTTTCATGCTTTGTTTTTATCATGCTTGTTGTTTTTACCTATGATATGAGTAGTATAACTTGGGGTCAGGAAGATTGCCTCAAAAAGGCAAGAAAGAAGGCTACCTCTTGACAGGTGGAACCTCTTCCATTAGTGGTTAGTTTCACAATCAGAAATAAAGATTTGGTTTTTTTTTTTTTAAGAAGATCCTGACTTGGTAGGAGTACCAAATGAATAATAAAAAAAAAAATGGAGTGAAAGAAAACAAACAAACAAACAAAGTTCCAAGCTGATAAGATGGTCAGTAAATACTGGAGAAATAAAAACATGCATCCAGATTGATAATAGCTCTCTTAAAGAATTCCCAGCCAAGGAAGGAAGCGGAGTTTGGCCAGGGAAAACTTCCTGAAGGAAGGATTGACTGACCAACATTTCAAAAACGTAAAGATTCTGCAGGTAAATGTGGGGCAAAGTGAAGGCCCTCACTGCAGATGTTGAAATGTGTGTGTGCATATACAAAGTCGAGAAATGAAATGTCAAGTGGAGGAATCAAATGAAGTCTGATGAAACAGAAGTAGAAAGCAAATGATGAATCCAGAAAGACCTTTCTTAAGTAGTCAGGGAGGAAAATACTATGGGAACAGAGGGGCCAAAGATTTCAAGACCACTGGGCTAGCAGTTGATGAGTTCTATCAACTTCTAATGAATTGAGAAGATAGTATTTTGGGTGAAGTTGAGATACCCAGATGGAGATGTATACCAAGCAGAGGATGGATGTGATTCTGAAAACTAAGAGAGACCACTGAGCAAGAAGGGTACTTTTGGTAGTCATCTGCCATAAGGTCATATTTGAGTCTTTGAAGATGAATATGATATCACCAAGCATGTCACCACAGGAAATAGCAAAAGGCCTGATCTCACATGCATGTGAGCAACCTCCTGGCTTTTCTATGGGTGCCCAGATCTACAGCAGTGACAGTCTAATTTGAGCTCCAGAATAACTTCAAAGCAAACAGTGTGGTCATGCAGAAATCATAGACACATAAATACAACACACAACATAGGAATAAGGTGCTTCTTAGAATTGGACACAGAATCTGTGTGATGCTGTACCCATCCCAGATTTAAACAAATGGAGAGTAAATGAATAAAAGTAGATTTGTGCTCTTGTAAAAAAAAAAAAAAAAGAGAGAGAATATGCCTATCTCCAAAAAAGGCTTTAGAATAGTTTATACATGCTAACACTCTAATACCTTCAGAATGATGCTTTCTATGCATCACCTTCTCTTTATGGGATAAATAGTCCAAAAGAACAGGCCAAGGAGCATTTGTTGGTACACAGAGGCTAGGCATGGTTTTTGATGTTCTATATAAAAGAATACAACCAATGGACAATGATGAGGCTTTTTAAAATGTCAAGAAGTCTCAAAACAAACAAAAGAGAAAAGAAAAACTAGTGCTTAAAATTCCTATGATAGATGGTAGAAACCATCACCCCTCACTGCTACCACTATCCTCTAGTTTATAGAAGCTAGATTTTTTTTAAATCTAGCAACCCAGACCTTCCCGTGACTATCATACACAAATCCATCATTCTATTCCATCCTGCCTTAAGAACAAGTTTCAGTTTCTTGTTACTTACTAAATCTCTATATGGCTAATAATATTGCACCAAAATTACGAATTGTTTTTTTTTTTTTTTTAAGCAGTCAACATACCGCTTATCTTTTCTTGGAATCTTGTGCAATAGAATGAGTTCGAGATGTGATCTTGTTAACAGTAAAATTCTGTAAGAGAGAGTATTAGAAGCCAACTATTGCGTTTGGCTATCAGGGAATGTGTGATCAAGAGAAGACCCTCCTCAGAGAAGCTTCTTTTTATGGTAGATGGCAGACACAGAAACTCATAAGTGCACAATGTGCAGAGAGTGAGAGACTTTAAAGCACTCATCCTAAACGAGATGTCTTTATCAAAGCCCTCCCCTCAAGGATCAGGGATCTATGTAGAAGAGGAGGAAGAACAACTGTAAGAGCCAGAGGTGGCAGACAACTCCAAGGAAAGAGCATCTTCCAGGTACAATAAGACTTATCTACATAAGAAATCACAGAGACTGTGACAGCATACATAAGCACTGGACAAGTTCAGAGCAAATAGTCTCAGCAGTGAAAAAAGAAAGTGGACCCAATGTCCCACCCCAGGAAGCTATTTGTGATCAATATCCACTGAAAAAAAAAAAAAGAAAAATCCATTTTCTTCAAAGGAATGTCATTGGGTGTATCAACCACACACTAACGCAAATCCCATGACCAGAAGTAATTAATAAACACAACACAAACTTCATCATCTCTCCCTCTCGGTCTTTCCTTCCCCTCCCCTCTCTTTCTCCCTTTCTTTCTGTCTCTGTCTCTCTGCCTCTGTCTCTCTCTCTCACTCACTCACTCACTCAGTTCCCCCCCACTCCCTCCTCCCTCCTCCTTTCTTTCTCTCCTCCTCCCTCTCCTCCTCCCCACCCTCTCTCAATGTATACTTTGGGGAACGTTTTGGCTTTCTGAAAGGGAAAGAGGGAGAACGAAGGAGAGGATACAAAGATGAGGGAGGGGAAATGAAGTTGGATGGGTGGAGAGGTGTAAGAGGAATTGTGGAGGGGAAAGAATATGATAAAAATATATTACATGAAAAAAATACATAAGTGAGTGGTCCCAGTGTAGTAATTGAAGTAGAGCCCATATTATAGGGGATTGGGGGACACACTGAAATAAGGAAAGTTAGAGGTCAGGATGCTGCACCCCAAAGCTGCTTGCATTTAGCACTGGAGACTGTGAGTCTTTAGTCTTCTCCCAAACCTTTAGATCACATTTGATGAGGACCATCATTTATAAATAACCCTCATCCTACTCCCCTATGAAAATGTGTTCAACAACAGCAGCTCAAACTTGACGTGGACTCATATAATACATATCAGGCAAATGTTGCCATCTATGTAACACTCCCTTGACTTCCTCCCAGTTTCTTTCTCTTTCTTCCTTTCTTTTCTTTCTTTCTGTCCTTTCATTCATTCTTTCTTTCTTTCTGTATATGATGGAAATTCTTTTTTATTGGATATTTTATTTATTTACATTTCAAATGCTATTCCGTTTCCCAGTTTCCCCTCCAGAAACCCCCTATACCATCCTCCCTCTCCATACTTCTATGAGGGTTTTCTTCCACCCACACACCTACTTCTGCCTCACTGCCCTGGCATTCCCTACACTGGTGCATTGAGCCTTCCCAGGACCAAGGGGTTCTCCTCCCATTGATGTCCTACAAGGCTATCCTCTGCTACATATGCAGCTGGAGCCATAGGTCCTATAGCTCTGCAAGGAGGAAGCTGATCTTCTGAGACGCTTTCATGACCGATAACAGCTGAAAGGAAATTTATCATACACAGCTATAGAGGGGAGATTGGTTAGTTGTTGATTTAAATTGGTTTCCTGGCACACTTCTTGTCCACAATATCCTCACAATAATCATCACAATTCAGTCCACTCAGCAGACTCTCTATTAGTATGTCAGTGGACAGACTCTTCATAGCATACTAATAAAAGTTTCAACTACATTACATACTTATATTGAACCTTGTAATGAGTCAAAACATAGAGAACTTCATTAATCATATACCTTTGTTTATGGAAAACTAGTGTTGATAGTACAATAATTGTATTGTTTTTCAAAGAATGGTTTATTTAAAAACTCCACTTTCATATCTTAGACTTACTATCAGACTTTATGTTCTATATCATGGAGGTCAAGGCACTTCCAGCTATCCTTTTATAGGGAATATATTACTGATATACCAATTTTGTACTTTCTTATACATTATAATGCTTTTCTGTCCTAAATTGTGTAAGGGAGGAAAACTGGCTATAGAGTTTAATTTCATGTGTAAATTAATCTATATCCACCTAAATAATATAAGCATATTAGGGGCAACATGGTATAGCAAAAGGAATACAAGATTGAGTTCAGATATATGAGGTCTTACCTAGGTCAACCACTGACTGCTGATATGACTACATGAACTGTTTAATCTCTCAGAATCCCATGTAGTCACAAATACCCCAGAGTACCCTGGCACAAGACAGCCTTTCCAACTGGTATGAACCTATCCAATAAGGACTTGCACACTTTTGTGAAATTTGGGGACAGTATTTTCAAAGACAAAAGAATTTGGTAACACTTTTTTTCCTTTGTAATAGTTATTTAAATGTTCCTTATAGAGCAGCGATCAATCAACCAGGAATTCTGAAGCACCTAATGGAATAAAGGTGGAAAGCGTAAAGAATAAAATGTGTCCATAGCATGGAAACCACTGTGAAATCAGTCTTAGCTGCACTCGTCATAGCACAAAAAGCATGGATCGGAAACCCAAAGTCCTTCTCTTAGTTTAGTGCAGTAACTTTACCTCCTCTACTTTTTAATTGAAATGGAAGAATTTGGATGGTTTTGATGAGTGTGACTCTTGTCTGACATAACACAAATATTCCCCTGAAAATCAAAGGGAAACCCGGCCTTTGAAAGGCTTTATCCCTCCTGCAAATGTACAGTTAAACTGACTCACAGTAAACAAAAACAAACTAAGACATACATTAAAAGGTGGTTATGAGATGTTTAGTCTTGGAGAATTCGGCTCCTTTTGAGTTAGCAGGATCTCACAGAACCATCTGACTTTTGGGGAGGGTTTGTTTATCCTGATTTCCTGAAATTACCAGGAACAATTAAAGTTTAGAGATACCCTGGATTTTTCTCTCCATTTGGAGGGGGCCTAATGGCCCATCTGCAGATCTGGAGTCCTGTGTGCACATATGGCTCATAATTTATGAGATGTGCTTATTTACATGTTACAATTCTTACTTTCTATTGTTTTGAAAAACAAATGCATCCTTATATCTTCCCCTTGACATGCAGACATATATTTAATTGGGGGACAACACAGCAGAGAGCTGTCAGGTGCAAAAGCAGGAGAGCTGATGCTTGCCTGGTTATAAACAAAGAAGAGGAGGGCTATATAGAACTGATGAAGCACATTCTGCTCTATTGGACATTCTTTTTATTGGTTATACTCACCTGAAACAGTTGGAGGTGTACCATGCTTCACTTGAAGAAATACCTTAACTTGACCATCACCTGAAACTTAACATTAAAAAAAAAAAATGAATGTGACATAAGACACCACATATAGGCAAGAATGATGGCATTGCATCTTATTCTTCATACACACCCCCAAAAGAAGAGAAATGAAAGAAAAGGGAGTTCTTGCTAATTAGTTGAACATTTGATTTCTACATTTTATTTAGTTTGATTTGGTTTGGTTACATGTAATTGCAGAGAGGTTCACATAAGCAGTGTGGGAGGAAAACAGTTTAGCCATGTGCTCTGTGGACGCCACTGCTGTCCAGCAGGCATACCTCATTTCCTATGTCCACAATTTTGTGGGCTTGGTTGTCTCACACATGTCTTTTTCACCAACAGAGTTTAGATCACCCATGAAATGTATTTGCTTTACCTTTTTCCCAAACAAATTGTCCTTTTAATGAAGGTTTTTTTTTTTTCTCCCTCACCCTCTCCCCACGTCCTCCTCCCTTCTTCTAAACCAACTAAGCACATTTAAAAGGCCTGGGGTTCATTAATTTTAAGTGTTCAATAAATTAGTGGAAATAATCAAAAGGCCTGATTCTTTCTGATAATGACAATTTGATGTCAGTATAAACCAGTAGATTAAGCTGGGAACATATGCTCCTTTGCCAAGAGAGGTTGCTATAATTAAATAGTGAATGCATCTACAAGGTGCTCTCATGCCTGATTAATTAGTAATCAGGTGCACGAACTCTATCTTTCTGGTAACACCTTGTCTCTTATTGGTTAATTACCTTTCTGCCTTATACAATGTCATGTGAACCAGCCCCTCCCATCACTGGAGGACCTAGTGCAGATGCAGGCTGCAGTCTCAGGGTCTTGGTCAAACTCATGCTCTCTGTTTTTGTTGCACTAGGACCCTAAACTCTTTCTTTCATCGCAGATGGGACAGAACAAATGTCATTCTTTTTCATTACAAAGCATATGCTTCAGAACATTAGAAAGAAAGTTGCCAAAGAGACCTAAGATGAGATCTCTCCGGTTCTTCTACTCATGTTTTCTTCCTTTTCTCATGATGTTCAATTATAAAATACATTGGCTTTTAAAATACATTGGCTTTCCCTTTATATCATCACATCTAAGAAAAGGTATATTGGCCAACATACACTTGATATGTTCCTTCTGTGTGTATATACATATGTTCAGGTATGAGTGTATGTGGAGGGCAAGAGGCATTCATGAGTATATTAATGCATGTGTAGAAGACAGACAATAGCCTCAAGTACCAGTTCTTACTTTGTGCTTTGCTTAATACAAGAACTCTTTAATCAAACTGCTTAAGTCATGCTAACTAAGCCATGAGCTTTTGGGAAATTATGCCTCTACCTGCCAACTTACCATAGGAGACCTGGGAGGTATAACACTCATACATATGTTATCAGTCTGGTTTTTACACTGCTTCTGCAGATTTAAACTTGGTCTTTAAGCTTGTATGGCCAGAGCTTTATCCACTGAGTTGTCTCCCTAGGCTAAGGTGTTCTTTTGAATGATCTTTTAAGACCTTCCTTAAATTGTAATTTACTTCTTATTGTATATTCACCCACCCATCTCCCTCCATCTTACTCCCCTCTTTCTCTCATTAATGGAGCTGGAGAGTACCTCATTGGTTAAAAGCACTAACTTCTCTTCCAGAGGACCCCAGTTCCAATCCTGGCACCCATGTTGAGTAGTTGCCTGTAACTCCAGCTCCAAGGGATCTAATGCCCTCTTCTGGTCTCTGCAAGGACTGCATTTGAATGCATAAACCTCCACACAGGCACACACATATACTAGTAAGTACTAGTAAAATAAAAAATAATTTTAAAAAATTAAGTCACCATCTTACCTTATCTTTTTCTATAAAGTCTAACACATCATTCACTTCTGCTCACATTTTCTATGTTTCCCTGATATGAAAAACCTCTGCTAGCTCCATATTGTGATATTAACCTTGTTTGTTTTTCAATTAAATACATAATACTTGCATATAAATTGCTAACTTAGGATAGTAACAGCAACTAACATTATCTCTACATTTTGTTTTGTTTTGTTGTTTTGTTTTACAGTGTTAGGGGACCAACTGAGGTCTTCTGACTGCAGGACAGCAGGCACAGTGCACTGAATTACACTCATACTCACAGGGGGTACTTTCTTTTAAAAGAGATATTTTTCTCACATACTCCTGAAGTTTGGTACTTCTGGCAGTGTAGGTATATTTCTCATGGGCTGGTTTACAGAATGGCTGCACAGACTAGACCACAGAAAGGTTTTCTGCTTATTCCCGTAGGTGCAAAAGAACAGTAAGCCATGGTAATGGTATTGATGATAACAGTGTTAGCTTTCACTGGACTGAAAGGGAAACTATGGACAAAATATGATTAAGAAATACACAATTAAGTGCAAGGATACAATGCCTTTCTGTAAGAGCTGGGCATTAAATAGTGTCACCCAATCAATCGCTAAGGAAGAAAAAAAGTCCCAGGAAATGTCTGAAATGAGAAATGAAGGTCATTTAAATGTATTGAGGGAGTCATGGTTAGTTCATGTTTTCCAAACAGCGCAGACTTCATGAGCCTTGCACATGTATATTCAGTCAGTACATACATGATATATTTCTTATGAAACATCCATGGGTCAGGAAAGAAATAGTAAGTACTTGTCAGAAGACTTATAAAGCTTTACAGACACTTTACAATATCAATCCCTCAGGGGAAAAAATAGCATAAGAGAAATAATTGGAAGAATAAAAATAATTAAAATTCTCCACATTAGATAGACCAAATCAATTAATTAGAGGAAAAGAAACCCATGCATCCCAAAGACCTTGAATGAAAACAGCCACCACACATGTCCATGCACTGTCGTTACCACAGAATGCCTACCGTGGAATGAGCTGAGGCAGAAGGATGTGCCCTTGACACATCAATGTCCAAACCATTTGGTTTGTCCCTTTTTCTGTCAGCTCTCATCCAGGGATCATGCTTAGCAGACCAATGCCTTCTGCCTCCATGTTCTATCCTGTCAGCCCCTCATTCCACTGTACTTAAGGGATGATACCTGGACTGAGCAGCTGCTGATGCTGCATAGCCTTTCACATTCACCTTCAATGTGACCCCTCTACACACCCACCTCCACATCTACACCTTCACTTCCAGTGTAATTCCATACCCAAACAAACACTGCAGAGCTGAAGGTGCACTGAAAACCTTTTGCCCACTTTATTAAGTGTGAGAATGCCCCTCAGATAAGAGGGCAAGATTCAGAGGATCAGAGAAGGCAGAGAAAAGCTTTAAGCAGTAGGGAAAAAAATCACAAGAGTCTAGTTTCCCAAACTTCTGTTGTGCATCACCATCTGGAGCTGGCTCTGAGTATGCATATATGAGTCAGATGACAAAACCTTCTCAAACATTTCTAAGTCAGAAGCAAACCAGGATGATGCTGAATGCATGGGTACTAGACTCTCAACAGCAGAGATCTAAATCCTGGCTCATCCCATTCCTACACAGGGACAACTGATGTTAGTCATCATTTTTTGACCTTCATTCATATCATCAGAAAATGGGAGGCAGGCAGGCATGGAACATATATTTTTTATAGGGTCATTGGGTAAAGAAATGTGAGCTAACAATGCATGGTATATAGGAAGCAAATATTAGCTACTGCTGGTACCACTATCATAGCATCCCCATTGCTCCTGGCCCCACCTTAAGAGGCTTCAGACATTGCTTTCACTTGAGTTGCTCTTTCCACAGCTGCACCTCGTCAAGAAGAACAATACTATTACACAACTTAAAGAGATTTGCTTAATTTTACTAAGTGTTTTAACTCCAACAGACTGTGAATGTGAAGTGTCATTTCCAATTTGAATAAAGAGAAGAAGGGATGAAAACCATTAAATAGTACAGGTAATGACTTGGGAAGAGTTTAAAGGCTTTATCCAAGCTGTGATATTGTGCACATGCTTTCTCCATGTTTGTATCTTCCAACTTTGCATTTGTAATGTGCGGGTGGCTAATCATCCTTGTTTATAAGTTAAGCCCCATTGCTGATTCTTCCCAGATTGTAGGAATTGGTCTTCAAAGACAGTCTTAGGGTCACTGGATAACAAGTTACCCTGGTAAATGCTATATGATGTAAGCCTGCTATAAACAGGAGCGTCTAAGAGAAGGGGTGTGTTTTTATAAGAAAATGCCTCCTGGAAAGGGAAAAAGAAGACAATTATGCAACTATACAGAAGTATCCAATAAGTTAGTACTCTGTGCCTGGTGACTATTGTCCTGTCTGCGGTCCTAGGAAAGATTTAAAAAAAAAAATACCCTTCATTCTGCCCTGAAGCAAATTTTGATGTTTTGGAAGGGAAAGTAAACATCTATCTTTTCTAAAAGAATCAGTGTGGCACTGCCCTCCAAGGGAGTTGTTGTACTTGGCCCTCTCTCCATGTTCCCATTTTGGCCACTATGCCTGCTATATCCATCTCTTCTCTTAGAATCCGCCTCACATTCCTTCCCCGAGCCCTGAACTTGACCTCATGCTCAAGAAGTTGATGTCTTCTGATTTAGCTGCAGAAAGCACTTGCTTATCAAAGAGTATGATTCTTTTGCCTGATTTCAGCATCACTAAGAAGCTATGGAAGTCACATTTGCCCTCATAACACATGAACCTTTAAGGATCCTTAAGGAAATAGAGGAAAATCCTAGGTTAGAGCCTTCTCCTAACCCTAGTAATATTTTCTCATAGGCATCTGCTATTATTTTTTTAATAACTTAATCAAGACTGACAGATATGTCTGCATTAATCATAGTCCTGAGAGTTAGCTCATTAAACCTTCTTAATTAACGTAGAGAACAATAACAATTATGAGTCTGACTTGGAAAAATGTGTACCACACTTGTATGGAGACATCTGCAATATCTAGGACCTCTCTTGCAGACAAAAAAAAAAATTCCAGAGAGACCTGGGAATTAGTATTCTGTTTACTCATGACGTAAATTAAAAAAAAAAAATACTATTTACAAAATTATATAACTTCTCTTGGACTCTACCAGCAACAGTCTGTATTTGAGAACAGGATTTCTTGTCAACTAAGAGAGTAACTCTGGCGGAAAAGAAAAAAAAAGAAAGAAAGAAACATGAGTTCAGAATGTTCACAAGAAGAAACCAGACAAAACTTTGCAAGGTACAGTATCATCCCCAAATGCACATGTAATAACAATTTTATTAACATAATGTTTTCTTTCAATGGCTATGACTTTCAAGGTATTGTACAAAAAAAAAAAAAAAAGGACCCACTGATTTCCATGGTTTTAGGGACAGTATTTCATATGAGAAAGTTCTGTTTTTAAAATACAACAGCTTAGGAGTTGATTTTAAATATTAAGCAAATATAAAAGGCATGAGAAAGCATACTGAAAAAGCTGAGTGTAATGGCTCACACTTGTGATCTGAGATCTCAGGAGGCTCAGGCAGTTGAACCATCAACAAAAGGAGAAGGGAATGTGACAAGAGACCAAGGGGAAGTGGCCACATATTGAAAATTTAAGAATGAGGGTGTCAGCTAAATTGTACAGGGCATCCTTACAGATAGAGAAGAACTGGTTCACCAAGGTAAGGTAAATATTCAACCTTTGATTTTAAATAGAAAGCCGGGGGGTGGGGGGTGGGTAGAAAATAGAACGCACTGAGCCCAAGTCAGAACAGCTATCCTGGAATAGGGATCACCCACCTGTGACTTATGTCACTCATGGTCCAGCACTTAGCATTAGGAAGAATTATCTTTCTAACCTAGTCCCTTCTAAAATGTCTGTGATAATTCATCTAAATTTGTCTTTCTCTTTCTTTCTAGCCACTTCATTCCCTCTCCATTTCTCCCTCTCTTCCTGTCTCCATTCCCTCTGCTCTCTCTCCCTCTCTCTCTCTTTGTCTCTCTCTCTTTGTCTCTCTCTCTATCTCTCTCCATCTCTCTTTCCATCTCTCTCTGTGTCTCTCTGTGTCTCTCTGTGTCTTTCTCTGTGTCTCTCTGTGTCTCTCTGTGTCTCTCTCTGTCTCTGTCTCTGTCTCTGTCTGTCTCTGTCTCTGTGTCTCTCTCTCTCTCTGTCTCTCTCTCTCTCTCTGTCTCTCTCTGTCTCTCTCTCTCTGTCTCTCTCTCTGTCTCTCTCTCTCTCTCTCTCTCTCTCTCTCTCTCTCTGATTTCTCTTTCTTTTGTAATGGAAGCTTCTAACCAAGAAGCAGAGATTCTCTTTTTTCTGTCCCAAGCTCCTGTTCCATTATCTAGAATTTTTTTAAAACCATGAAAGTTAGTACATTTCCAAGTAAGTCAGCTACATTAATGGTAAAGTCCTTTGGGATTTTGGGAGAATGAGTTTTCTATAAGAATGTAAATGAATTTATTAACTAGAATGCTATAGATTGCCTTAGAGGTCTTCCTCATGGGATATGTGACAGCATTGTGAAAGATTATGATTCTACTCCTCCTAGAGATGCTCCCAAGAGCTCTAGAGAGCAGTTCAATCCTGTCTCTTTATATCCTCACAGGAGTCCTTCTCCAGGAGGTACATGACATCTTCAGAACCACAGAAGCAAAGAAGAGTCCATACAGCAGCCAGTGCCCCGACTGCTTTGAAAATAGGAGAACTAGAAAGCAATCATGGTCATGAACCTAGCCTCGAACTCAAGGAAGAATCATTATTTTTGGAGTCTTTCATGCCAGTAGCCAGATTTCTGGGGCATCTGTGTAGTGCGACTTAAGTCCCCCAAAGAAACCCAGCATGCACAACAAAATCCATCTGTCCTTCTACCCACGTCACCCTTGCTTTCACAGACTGCAACCCCCAGATCCTCAACACATAGACAGCCTTTATCTTGGAGAAGGGACCATTTGGACACATACACTGATTGCTCTGCCAAGATATGTTCTGGTTTTGTTTTCTCTCTGATCAGAAGATGGTGGCACAGGAACCTCTGAGCCTTGCAGGTGTACCTTCAGCTGCTGCCTCACACAATGTCCCAGAGCCCAGTGTGGGAGCCGTGTCTGCTCTGCTTGGGGGTTGGGGGAGGGCTGTGTGAATTCAGGAGGACAACTGTGAATGGCAAAGCATCTGATATGAATTTATCACAGGCTGCTGGTTGGGTGGGGAGTTAAAGCAAGGGGTGGGGGACTCTAAGTATTTAATACACCCTGACACAACCCAACAGTTTGCCCTAAAGAGCCTTTTACCAATATGAAAGGATAGGGTCAAAAGTAAGTTGACCCTTGACAGAATGTACAATTATTAGAAGAGTCTGTGTAGGAGCAGCTGCTGGAACCCCACTGGCTCCACATCGGGCTTCCAAGAGTCAGAATATGAATAATCAAGTCAAGACTGTTTTCTCCACTCCCCTGACCCCCTCACCACGTCCCGCCAGCCTTCACCTCCTGGTTTAGGCAAGTCCTATTATATTTCTACAGGAAGAAGCGTGGCCCTCCCTAGCAGCTGCAATAATTGTGTTCCTATTGTGATGAAGACCTCCTCCTGGCCACCCCCCTACAAGTGGCCATTGTGAGTTCAGAGTCAATGATTATACGCTTGGCCTGATGCTTTGGGGGACCCAGCTGCCTAAGTGCTGACACACGAGCATGCGGAAGGCCAGGGAGGGGACCAGGAGAGGTGGAGGCAAGAAGTGGGGGAAACCCAGTCTGTGAGATGGTCTGACATCCGAGACCTTCTGCATAAGTCAAGCCCAGAACAAATGAGGTTTTATCGGGCCCCAGTGATGAGGGGGTCTCATCTCCCTTTGAAGTGGGGCTGAGCATGGGGCCTAGCAGCTTTCCCTCCTTTGGACGAAGCAAACATCCTTCTTTTGATATGCTACATGCTCATTATCTCTGCCCCATTTAATGATTTTTGATTGAAGGGTGGCGGCTGGGACGCTGAGAGGATCGTTAGAGAGGCTCCACACAGCCAAGTCCATAAGAAAGGCTCTCCTTGTGTCTGGGCCTAAATTTGGAATTTCTTAACAGTGTGCACTTGTTCTTGGAGGCAGATAAGGGCTGAGCGTGAAATTCTTAATTAAGCAATAAATAGAGAGTGGGGTGTCAGCAGATGTAGCCAGTAGCCATGGCAACGAGAATCACATGGGCAAGAGAGATGAGACTAGATGGCGGCCTCAGGCCTGGGCCTGACTGACAGCTGAAGAATCCTACAAAGCTTGTAAACCAGATTAATTAGCTGACTAATTATTTCATAGCGTTAATGTAACTAAAAAATAAAAATAGTTCACCATGAACTGAAACATTCCTGGGGGGTGAGGGGTGGGGGGAGACGGCAGCAGCAGAAGTGGTAAGAGCATAGCTTGGTAAGGCAGAGACACAAACTGTCAAGTCAAACTGCGAGAGCCGAAGAGTGGGCTGAATTTGACTCCTGGCTTGCAGGAGTGCTTGTTTTACAGTTATGCATGTTCCCAAGCATGGCCTGGACGTGACCGCTGGGGGCGCCATCCTTCATGGCTCACCACATCAAATACTGCTGTTTCTGGGTACTAACCCCACAGGTCAGCAACCCGACTCTCCGGTGCCCTCTTTTCTAGGCCGCTCCCTGTGGGATATTTTCAGTAGCTTTGGAGAGGCAACCCCAACGGCTCTCCTCCAAAAAGAAGTTTATATGTAACCGTTGTTTAAACTCCCGATCACAGCAACATGCAATGTATAGCGTATGACGGTGGACTTCAAGTAACATAAAATCCTGTATAAAAATAAAGGAGAGGGTAAGAGGCTGGGGCGATGTCTCAATTGGTAAAGTGTTTGCCTTGCAAGCGTGGGGACCTAAAATTGGTCTCTGGAACCCATGTTTAAAAATAAAGAACGGCAAGAACAGGAACATGCACTTGTAATCTCAGCTCTGGAGAGGCAGAGTGTTGGTGAACTCCCTCCCTGAGGCTCCCTGGCCTGCAAATATAATCTAACTGTGAAGTTCCTGGCCACTGAGAGCCCCAGTCTCAGAGAACAAGGTGGGTGGCACCTAAGGAATGGCACCTGATGGTACCCTCTTGCCTCCATGTACATGCACACATGTGCATCCGTAGGCATGTGTACCTGCACACACACAAGCATGCAAAATAAAAGTTAGAGTAAATACTAAGACACACAACATTAATGGAGAGAAAAGAGAAATAGCTCACTGAGGAAGGTTTTTTTCCCCAAAGTATCAGATTATGCTATGCAAACTGGGATGTATTTAAATGCTTTGTACCACATTTCCAAGAGACAAGCAAATATTCATTCGTAACCTCTTTGTAGAAGTCAAGGTATTGAGGCATGGTGTGATTACACCATGCCCTATATAAAAGAGCCAGCCAGCCACTGATTAAAACCCTAAGCTGGAAGTACTGGCTATGGGCTTTCAGAAACCCAGCACTCCTCAAAGATGTTTGCTGACTGGTCTCACTGGAAAGGAGAAACAGAAAGGTCACAATGTGTGTATGGCATATTTTTCACTGTCGCTGGGGACCAGTGAGAAGTTTTCTTCCTCTGCAGCCTGCCTAGGAGCCCCTTGTCCATCCTTTCGGGTTGGTGATCAAAGATTAGTGGGTAGCACACTCTAGTGGAGAGATCCAGAGCCAGAGCTAGACTGCCTGGGTCCTGTTCTTCTTGCTTGGGCCTAAGGTTAAACAGATACTTTTAAGTCTCCTGTGATGAAGTCAATCAGGAGAGATTAATTGTGAGGAAAATATATACATACATGTATATGTATGTATATATAATATATATATGTATATTATATATATAATATATGTATGCATATAATATATATATATGTATATAAACTTCTACTGGAGGACGTGGTAAGGTTGCAAACAAACAGTGCAGAAAATCATCCATTTAGAAGTAGTTAATGTTCAATGCAGACAAAATTGCAGCACAGAGGAAAACACCTTGACACAAAGTTCCACCTCTAACCAAGAACCTATTTGCAGCTGATACTCACTGGCTAAGGGAAAACCAGTTTTGTCCAATGAAGTACCACTGGGTATGTCAGCCACACTCCTGGGCAAGCCCTGTGCCCAGGAGTCATTGAGCAACCATGAGTTTGTGTACCTTTTGTTCTTTGTTTTTGCTTATTATTATAATTTATTAGATTTTGTTTGGTTTTCTTTTTGTTATTTGAGGTAGAATTTGAGAAAGACAGTGAAGCTCAGTGGGTAAGGAGAAGGGGAAATCTGGGAGGAGCTGGAGGAGGGAAGAGAATATGGTAAATATATACTATATGAAAAAGTAATAGTAATCAAAGAGAAGTAGTTAATGAATGAAATACATCCAGCTGTCAGAGAAGTTGTCTTAGAATGAAACAGCAGCTAAGTGAAAAGAACAACACAGAAAAAAACTGACCTGATACTGGGTCCACCTTAGGAAATCAAGCAGTTTCCATACAATAGTGCCAGACTTCTACACATGAAACTCTTCTGATGTTTTATATCCTAGAATGTGCCTGGGAAATCTTGATCTGCATCTTTTACATAAATTATCCTAATGCTAATCCTAACAGTAACAGAAAAACTAAACAAATAAATAAATGTAAAGACCCAACTAATTTATCAAATATACAATACAAACCCAGCACTATTCTTCCTATTGGTTATGTTGGGGTGCCAGCTACAATAAATATACTGTTATTAGTTAGGGCAAGCAGGTGAATGTATGGCAGTTGCCATGGCAACAGGTGCATGGATCCCTGTTGCCTATGGGAGACATCATCACTGGATTCTGAGGCTTGTTTCTGATACCAACAATTAGGATATTGGGAAATGTGCACAGATCTGTAGGGTGCATGGTAGTAATATCCATTACATTCCTACAGAAGTTGTAAACTTTACACAAAGGATATCTGTAATTATAGTCAAATGCCCTTGGTCCTGTGGAGGACCAATGTCCCAGCTTAGGGGAATGCTAGGGCAGTGAGGCAGGATTGGGGGGTATCCTCATAGAAGCAGGGGGAAGGGAATGGGATGGGGGGATTGCAGAGGAGAAACCTGAAAGAAGGATAACCTTTGAAATGTAAATAAATAAAATAACCTATAAAAAATTATGGTCAATGCACATAGCCAATGCAGCTGCATGGGGAGCTACTATATGGAGCAGTATACATCTTGATTTCAGACCAGAAATGGGAACATAAGTGGCTGTAGTCACTCATTTGCCACATTGATTAAAGACATAAAAAGGTGATACTGCCCAAACTCCTACTGGGCATCCTCTTCAAGGATCAAGGGTCTCTAAGTTCATTAGACATTCACACCACACTCAGGGGCTTTTCCAAATCATAGGCAAAGGAAGGGTTATGAGGATATTCTGATACAAAAGAAATTATTTATTAGTGAAAATCTACCTACCTAATAAAATGTCTTCTATCAAAATAGTCATCTAATGATGACTATCATTTGATTGGGCATATTAGAAATAAAGTATCCATTGTTAAATTCTGTCTAAGGAATATATATTTCAATGTATTTGTTAAGAAGTTTTCTTTTTATAGGAGGAAAACACCAACTCTCCCTTCATTGCTACTAAGACTCAGTAGTGACAAGGCTTTTGTGTAGGTCAGACCCAGTTTTCGTATGGTTATGCACAAGTGGGAGAGACAAGTGACCCAGAGCAATTGCTTACTATTCCCTATCCTTAGGGGCCAGATCTGGCTTGTGGTGGTGGATAACACTTGCTATGTTGATCAGGCTCTCCGAATTTGTCAGAATCTATTAAGAACAATTTATATCAAAACCATCATTGCATAAACTGATTTTTATCAGATCCTCTTTCTTGCACACCACCACAAAAAGTGGTGCAGTTGCTAAACCCTAAAAGGTCGTGAAAACTAAACAATTAAATAAAAGAGGGGATCTAGCTAAGGTAATGTCCTATATTGAAACAGCCATCTAGATGATGACTATCATTTGATTAGAACATATTAATAAACTGTTGAGGCTGATGTAAGTAGACATCATGGTTCTCATGACAAAAAAGGGGGGAATATTGGAATAGAAAAAATAAAAACAGATAAAACTCCAGGAAGTCAAAAAATGGACAGTCTTAACCTTAACACTGGAATGCTATGAAGTGCACACATGAGAAGGTAAAGAAATCTTTCTGCCTTCAGACTGTAAGGACACAGGGTGCCAGGTTCCTTCTCCTTGCTACTAATCCTAACTCAGAACAGACACAGCCTTCCCTCCAGTCCTCGAGTCCTTGGATCTGGACCTCACGCCATCTTGATTCTCTAACCTCAACAGCTTTCCAAAGTTTCTCTTCTCAAATGTCACATCAAGGCATCAGAAGATATTCTGTGCTGTTCCCTGTGTCTGTGGCCACAACTGGCCAGACTGTCATCTTCATAGTCCCAGATAGTTGGTTGGTTGAGTTTAGCATACAAAGAAGCGGAATTTATGGAAAATGTGACTTTCCATTCCATACTGGGATACCATGAGACTCTTTGTTATTAAGTCCTCACTCCTCTCTCTCTTACTGTCCCCTACTCTGCAATTACCTCCTCTTCTACTTTCATGACATACATATTCCATCACACTCTCTTGCTCCTATCTCCCCTCCATGTAGAACATATCCTCCTCTCTCATACTCCTCTTTTCTACCACTATCTATCATCTATCTGTCTGTCTATCTATCTATCTATCTATCTATCTATCTATCTATCTATCTATCTATCACATACAAACACACACACATCTACACTTCACATATGAGAGAAAACATATGTTTGCATTCTGAATCTAGCTTACCATAATGATCGCTAGTTCCAACCGTATTCCTCTGAATGTCATAATTGAATTCTTCTTTATAGATAAATAAAATTGTGTATATGTATCACATTTTCTTTTTAAACTCCTCCATTGATGGAAAGCTAGGCTGATTCCATTCCCTAGCTCTTTGTGAAGGGTGTATCAATACACACATGTGAGCAATGATCTCTGGTATGCTAATCTAGAATCTTTTCATGGATTTACACCTTGGTCACATAGTAAGTCTGTGTTTAGTTTTTAAACAGACTTTCATGCTGATTTCCATAATGACTTCACTACTTTGCATCCGTGACAGAAATGAATAAGAAATTCTCTTTCCATTACATCTTTGCCAGCATTTATTGTGTTCTTGATGTTAGCCATCCTGACTGGAGTGAAACAGACTCTCCAACCAGTCTTTTTTTAAACTACAAATATATATAAACTACAAATATATATATATTTTTATATATAAAAATATATATAAATAATTATATATATATATATATAATTATAGCTTTATAAACATAGATGCCATGTTCCCTTGGATCCCCTGGAACTGGAGTTATTACCAGTAGTGCTGGGTAACAAACTCATGTCCTCTGTAAAAGCAGCAAGCACACTTAACGGCTGAACCATCCCTCCAGCCCCATCTCAAAGCAGTTTTAATTTGCAATCATTTTGCTACAAATAGAATGTTATCTTAAAATCAGTAAAAAAAATCAATATTATAAATATGTTACACACGATCTAGATTTAAGTACTTGGATAAAGAACTTTACATTCCACCCTTTATTTAATCGAATGCCCTTTGATGTAGGCCCTATTATTATTTTAGAAATAAGGGAATATCTACTTATCACCCACCACCTTCTCCTTCTAATGAAATATACACAATTTTATTTATCTCTGTAGAAGGATTCAATTATGACAGTCTGAGGAAAATGTCTGGATATAGTGGGTGATAAATGCTGAGTTTCAGGATTGAGATTTAAACCTATAAGCCTATCTATCCATTTCATTAAAGCACACAATGCAGCTGTCACCTTTGTATTTATATCACAGCACAAATGCGCAAATTCAAGAAAAAGAAAACATTGACCATGTGCCCTCAAAGATACCTCTGCAGGTGGACACTTACCCAGGTAGGTGAGCTGCCTCAACTGCCTATTGAAAAACCAATCACAGGCTCTGTCTTGACTGGGCAAAGGATGAGATGGAAGTGACTGGCCCACCCGACTCCCACATCTGATGAGGATGTCTGGATAAGGTGGTAGGTCCCTATGCATTAGCAGGAGGTGATTTCCAGGGGCAAAGCTGTCAAATGTTGCTGAGTACTGAAGTGAGAGAGAGGGGGAAAGAAAACCACATTGATGATGGAGAAGACACCTTCCCGTCAAAAAGAATCATTTTAGCAACAGAACAAATCAACGCCAAGCCACACATTCTGTGTGAGAAACAGACCTACTTGAATCTATTTCACAGTGGGGCTACAAACTCATTAACTGTAAATACTGAGGGAAAAAAAAAACGCCATGGGGTTCCTATTGTTCATAACCACAGTTAACAGAGGAGCAGAGCATGGCCCAGATAAGTGAATTGACTTCTCTCAGGTCAAGCAGCTGTAAGGGAAATGGGAAAGTCTACAGTTCCTTCCCACCTAGCCTCAGGACACGCAGAGGCAAGCAGTAGTAAGAACTGTGTGTGAGTCACAGCAAGAGCTGGCACTCCTGGGGCACATTACATAGCACGAGGCACCTTTGATTCATTCAGCTACAAGAGCCCAGCAGTTGTTGATCTCACTGTACAGCACGCGGCAGCTTTCCATGCATCACAAGACGGGACAGAGCTGGGCCAGGACACAAACTCTCCTGTGTTAAATCTTTATCCCCCTTAGCTTTGGGGAAATCCCCCTTAAGTGTTTTCATGGTGAACCGAAGGACCACAAAAAGAATCAGAGGTCAGGATATCCTTTTTGAGGGTCATGGTGCGATGGCACAAGATGTGTCCCTCTTCTTTCCCTAAGATACACATTTACAACTATGTGGACCTTGTTGCACGTGACACAGGAAAAAAAGGAAAAAAAAAAACCCACATGTGACAGGGAAATTAGCTTAAGGAAACACATTGAATTACCTTTTCCCTTTTAAATTTTATTTCATGTCTTATTTGTTGTTGTTGTTATCACTTTTAAAAAACGGGCCCACTTCCTACCTAGCTATTACCCCTAGTAATTTGATTCTTTCCATCCAGTCCAGCTTGGAGAAGCATAGATTTGCAAATTCATCTTGAGCCACAAGGTGGCAGTATGAAACATGTAAATACTCAGTTAAGACATTCCCTCTGCCTTCTAACCCTTAAAACAGTGGTAAGGTAGAATTTTACCTATAATTTTTTTTTAAAGATATTATGGTAAACACTTAAAGCATAATTTTCATTGAATTACTTAATTTACCATTTCTAGAAGAACTAGTTTTGTATTCAAGATGGGATTTAAATACCAAAATATTCAAGTGAACAAGCCATGTATCAAAATGTTGTCGCAGTATCCTGCATGAGCATAGTTTACAGCCCACTCCTTCACAGAAGCACAGAGAACCCCTTAGTTTGTAATACCAATAGATTGGGTTACCTCCAAAGATCTGTCCATCCAAGGGCCCTCAAACTGCAGCACGTAGGTCTCTTGATCCAAGAGTAGAGCCATCCATCCATAATAGTTAGATAGTGTGTCATCTACATAATTGACAGTGGCTGTCTTATTTCTGATGTCAGTAATGGTTAAATTCTTAGGAACATCAAGGCTATTAGCTCTACAGTGAAAGAAAAATAAAAGGAAAACTAAGTAAGAATTCCAAGGTGGGCCCAGGAGATAGCTAGGAGTACTTGCTGCTGTTCCATAGGACCTGGGTTTGAATCTCAGGACACAGAGGGCTGCTAAGGACTACACGTAACTCCAATTTCAGGGGACTCAACTCCATCTTGCAGAGTCCGTGCACACTGCACAGATATACACACAGGCAAATCATACATATATCTAAAATAAATGAATGAATAAAATCTAAAAACAACTAATTCCGTGGTAATTTTCCCATTCTACATCTAAAGCCTTCCTCTTCCACTCCAGTCCCTGCTGGTGAACCCAAGTGGCTTCTATCTCTGTGTCTACCAAAGTGTTTACAATCTATGTAGGTCAAGACAGCCTACTAGAACATTGCCAACAAAAGACTTGCATATATGACATGGTTGGGGTGGAGTTAGGTGAGCAACAGTCATACCTGAAACCAATATTAAAGGTCACCTTAATGAATCCATGTGGGCTGGAATAAAACATAATTTAACAAATGTCCACAGTAAAAATGTTGTCATGTAGCAAGCTTGTTAACAACAACAAAAAATCATTATGAGTAATTTGATATCCCCATAGGAGTTTTCAGGAGCCCAGAACCTGATGTGTAGCAGCTCTTCAGTACCCTTCTCCAACTGCCTAGGAAAAAGAGCTTCGGTGGTGTTTCCTGGAATGAAGATCTTGGCTTCTCTCCTAGGGTCTGGCCTACCACACACTGCCATTACCTACACACTGCCATTGCTGTACCTTGATGTTCCTGGGTTTGCTTCTTTAAAACTACAGATTGTACTAAGCTTGAGTCAGACGTAATTCTGTCTTTCCCTTGGTGGCTTCCATGTCAGACCAGGGCTCTACACATGTTGGTGCCGATCGTGCCCTTTACAAATGCAGGCTGGTTGAATAGGGCCTCCCCAAAGCAGTCTGTGCCATCTTGCTAACTTTTTAAAAGGAAGAAAGCTACATTTCACCAAATAAAGAAACTGAGATAAATCATGGTAGCACCTAAGATCCCCTGATTCATTCTACATAGCTCATCCCAGAAAGTGATTTTGAAGATTTTACTAGAACATAAATATATGGGCTAGAGAGATAGCTCAGCAGTTAAAAGCATTGACTGTTCTTCCAGAGGTCCTGAATTCAATTCCCAGCAACGCCATGGTAGCTTGCAACCATCTATAACAGGATACGATTACTTCCTCTGATGTGTCTAAAGACAGCTACAGTGTACTTATGTACATAAAATATATAAATAATTTTTTAAAAGAACATAAATATATTTAGTCAAAAGTTAAGACTTCAAAAATAAGGGGGAAAAAAACTAACACATAAGGAAAAGAATTTTAGATGGTCAATAAATAGATGGCTGTTGTTCTCCCTTTGTTTAGACTGTATGAGAACTTTTTACCATGACATTTAGGTACAAGCAGATACTTAAGTTTTGAAAGTAATGGAAAATGAAACAAGGTGAGTGTAGAGTTCCCACAGTAAGATGGAACTTGGATGTATCTAAACCCACTTTATAGCCCTGTGGTATAAGAAAAGTATGAAAAACCTGTGTGAGAGAGATCATTCTCACTACACCAACAAACTTGCCATGATCTCATGACTTTAAGCAAATCCTTAAGTGCCTGAAACTATAGGGAAGTGGCCCCACACCTATAGGCAAAGGGGAATATTCAGAACCTGGGCAACCAGGAGACTGAGGCAGAGGGTCTCCCTGGGACTCAAAGAGAGATTCTGTTTATGCTGGACAGTTTTGTCATCTTGACTTGAGCTAGGCCCATCTTGAAAAACGGAACCATGGTTGCAAAGACACCTCCTTAAGATTGCTTTGTAGGGAAGTCTGTGGGGCGTTTTCTTGATTAATGATTTATGTGGTGGGCCCAGCTCACCATGGCAGTGTCGCCTCTGAGCAAGTGGTCACGAGGTGTTTGAGAAAAGCACATTTAAGAGGACATGAGAGAAAACTGGTAAGCATCACTTCTCCATGGCTTTTGCTTCAGTTCCTGATTCCTGATTCCCACCTTGATGTACCTTCATAACAGATGGTGATGGGGACACATAAACCACATAAACTCTTTACTCCTCAAGTTAATTTTGATCATGCTCTTTTAGCACAGCAGCGGATATATTTTTCAAATAAACAAATAGAAGAGGGTGCTTTTACAAGTTAGAATAAAATGTAAAATATTAGATATAAAATACAAATGTGAACTATATACATCAGTAGTGTGTATGTGAACTTGGAGGTTACTAACTAACCCTTTAAATCTTGGCTTCCTTTCTTCCAGCATGGACACAATACATCCTTGATTCCTTGCCACCCTTATTTGAGTGCCTAAACTGTCAAATGAATCAGACTTTTGATATTGAGACAGAATTGTTATCTGCAAAGTACACATTTGAGAATCACACAATCCAGTTACAAAATAAAATCACAAAGATGTTGCATAATGTTTCAGTAAGTTTGGGATATTCTGATGGTCTGTCCTGGGTTGCTGTGTGTGTGGTGTCTTAAGCCAATGGTTTAGCACATCTGGGAAAGTTATTTGTGATATTGTGTCATTTGAAAACATGGCTATAAGCCTTTTGTTACAGAGCATTGACTTAGGAATTTCTTGTGTTATTAAACCTATTTGCTTCTCCCATTAGTGAAATACAAAAGATCAAAAAAATCTTTGAGCATTTAGAATAAAAGAACTATTCTGTCCCAGGATTTGCCAATGTAATGTTACCTGGATCATTATAAAGTTGAAGGAAAGAATTTTCTGTCTTTAGGTTTTAGATACTTAGTGTTTACCCATCTACTTCTACTAGGATTTGTGTTACAACTGCTGGACAGGTCTTAGCTTAAATTCTTAGAGCCAGAATGAACCTAAAGGAGGTTTGTTCCAACTTCAAATCCAATACCTAGTCTCACCCCCATAGCATTTCATCCTGTTCCTGTTCTCACTTAATGATGTATTCATACCCCATTTGGAGATTTTATAAGTACAATCTTTAATATTATTAGTGCTTGAGACAGGGTCTCATCACACAGCCAAGGCTGACATCAAATGCAATATTTGGTAAAGCTTTGAATTCTTAATCTCAGCCTCTCTACAGCTAGGACTGCAGGTATGTGTGACCACACCAAGATAAAATGGTAGTATTTAGAAAAACCTTTAGAATGGACCTATGAGTCCTAGGACAGCATAATTAGTACAACTAATACATTGAAAAATAAAAGCATGCATCTAATAAATGAAAGTGGTAAGAAGAGAGATACATTTTAAGCCCGAAACATCTAGGAGATTGACATGTTGGCTCTAATGAATACCATAGTCCAATTTGGAATAGGATTCTTCACAGTTCTATATGATTCATCTTCAACAACACTGAATCATCTTTCAGCTTCACATGGGCATAAAGACTTTGAATAATGAACTATAGGACCTTATGCAGACGAGAATAAATGAAATGTCTGAACCTCTAATCATTGATTTTGTGCATCAAATGAAATTCACTTTCACACAATAACAAGTCAAAAGATATTTGTTGAGGAAATGATCAAGTACTAAGTGTGTCAAAATATGTTGACTGTCTACTTTGTGATATTTCTCTGCAGCGAACATGTGTATACAGAAAACCATACAAATGGAAGGAGACTAGACTTCTAAACTTGTTAATCAAAGATTAGCAGTTGATTATAAATTATTGGCATTTGTTAACTCCACTCAAAGCTACATAACATTTACCAAAGTGGCTCATACACTTATATGTGGTAGTTGAAAACTCTCCTGAGTAATGTGCTTGAAGTAGGTCATGACTTCTAAAACTGCTGAGGTTTCCACATGAACTCTAATTTCTTCTATTCTATCTATGTTCTATCAATTGAGCCACTTTGGGAAACAGCTTCATTTTCTTTTGTAAATGTTCAACAACCTCTGAACTGGTCTTTGCTCCTGGAAGGGTTTCCTACTTCTGCTAACTTAGTACTTCAGAACTTTGTAGGTATTTATTAGTCACTATCGTGGCCAGATCCTATAGACAGTGATCTTTTGTGAGATTTATATAATTGTTGCCACTGCCAAGGTTATCATGGGAATTTAAGCCTTCCTTATCTTCCAGAAGGCAGTAGTGAGTGGTATTTGGCATCCAGATAGCCTGTGATGTTCCCTGCCTTGGACAATACTCAAAGTGTCCTAGCCTCATGACACTACTTGCCTGGGTATTTGTGAGTTCCACCAATGTGTAGCAAAACTTGTTGAGTAGCTCCGTATGCAAAGCACAGACAGTAAACATACCAGGCTGTGTTCTTAAATTCCACTGAAGTCAAATTAATTATTAATATCCAAGAAGTAGGCTTTGCCTCTCAGCTCCATAAATGTCACCTAGGCTCCATAAGTCACACTAGCAACTACTATTCTCTAAGGACTATAAAGCAACCACCATTATGTTGCCCTTAATATGCTGCAACAAGTACTTTTCTATCTCCCATTCCTTGTCCTGAGCTAACTCATCATATTGCCCCAGAGGTCCACCATGATCTGAGGTGTTGAAGTTTGGGGACACATACCTCCATAGTCAACCCAAATTTGGCAATCTTGTACTATAAGCCTTGAACTTCCTCCCCATGCTTCTTCCTTATAAACAGCAGCATGTCCTTGAGAGCTTCAGCTTCCTTCTCTCTAACAGTTAAGCAATACTAGTCTCATCAGTGATCTTGCAGAGCCAATAGCTTCTCTCCATAGATCAGAATACACATTAGTTACTTTTCTCTTATTATGATAAAATATCATTATCAAGGCAACTTATATAAGATGGAGAAGGAGTTATGTTTGCTTTTGGCTCTAGAATGATAAGAGTCCATAGGGGTAGGGAGGCCTGGTAGCAATTATCAGGTGTGCTGGGATGAATAGGAAACTAAATGCTTACATCTTCAAATGTAAGCCTCAAATACCACTAATAAGCATTTCTTATTCAAACTATGATAACATACATTCTTACATCTGATTTTGTGACCATCAGTAATGATACAAGCATAGCTGATCTCCAGAAGGTCATTGCATTACTCACAGTATTTGCAAAGATCTGAGCACTTAGCTCTTTGGTAGTCTTGAATGTAACCCCTTCCCTCTGACCCAAAGTTCCCTTTCCTCCAACTATTCTTGAATTTTGTTCTTTACTTTCAATTCTCAGTCTCCAGTTTCCTGGATGAGGACAAACGTTCATTAAGTTTTACTAAAGGAAGGACAATTCAGAGACTGCTCCACCTGGGAATCCTTCCCATATTCAGTCATCAAATCTAGACACTACTGTGGATGCCAACAAGTGCTAGATGACAGGAGTCTGAGATAGCTGTCTCCTGAGAGGCTCTGACAGTACCCGACTAATATAGAAGTAGAGGCTCACAGCCATCCATTGGACTGAGCACAGGGTCCCCAGTAAAGGAGCTAGAGAAAGGATCCAAGGAGCTGAAGGGTTTGCAGCCCCTTAGGAAGAACAATATGAACTAACTAGTACCTTCAGAGCTCCCAGGGACTAAAACTCCAACCAAAGAGTACACATGGGAGGACTCATGGCTCCAGCAGCATGCATATAGCAGAGGATGGCCAAGCTGGTCATCCATGGGAGGAGAGGACCCCCCTGGTGAAGGTTCTATGCCCCAGTGTAGGGGAATGCCATGGTGAGCAGGGGTAGGGGGGAGAGAACAGGGGATTGTTTTGGTTTTTGTTTATTTTATTTTATATTTTCTTATTTTATTTTATTTTTATTTTTTATTTTTTATTTGGGGGGGGACCTGGGAAAGGAGATATTGTAAATAAGAAAGCATCTTTAAAAAAAAAGTTTTCTCATGGTTTCCAGACTCTAGATGTTGCCCATATCTACCTACTCCCTTAGCATTGCCATAGCCGGGTCCCTAGAGCACCAGGTACCCTAAGAGCTAACAGAACAAGAAATGAACATCTGGTCATCTTAGTCCCTTCAGATCCTGCATATACACAGACCATATTTCTGGTCAGACAGACTCAGAATTGTGTCATCAAAGGGAATAGTTGATGGAGAAAGAGGTGGATCATGGATGAAGTTCAAGTTGTCCACAGATAATGGTCAGAAATTTAGGACTCAGGTTTGGCCACCAAAATTAGTTTAAACTAAATACTAAATGAAAAAATGTAGGAGTACATGTCTCATTATCTTCCTAGTTATCATTTATTCCACCTTATCCCAGAGTTTCCAGGGACTAAACTACCAACGAAAGAATAAACATGGAGGGACCCATGGCTTCAGTTTGCATATGTAGCAGAGAATGGCCTCATCTGGCATCAGTGGGAGGGGAGGCCCTAGGTGCTGTGAATGTTTGATGCCCCAGTGTAGGGGAAATGTAAGGGCAGTGAGGAAGGAGTGAATGGGTGGGGGGAGCCCCCTCTTAGAAGCAGGGGGAAGGGGTGATGGGATAGGAAGTTTGCAGAGGGGAAACTGGGAAGGGAGATGACATTTGAAGTGTAAATAAATAAAATAACCAATAAAAAAATAAAAAAGAGTTATTTAAATCTTATCTTAAAACATCTCAATATAATCAGTTAGGTAGATTTCCAAGCAATTATTTTTGATTCTCAGGATCATGAATATATCCCAAGAATCCCCTAGTCATTTTGAATAGAGCTAGTTACTTATCCTATTTCTTTCATTATCTTTTCTATTAGCCAACTGGGATGTAAATTTCTTGATTAGGTTCCTATAGATTGCAATTTGTTTCAAAACAACAACAGAAACAAAAACAGGATATGTTCCCAGTTTCTAAGACTTTTATAAATATTTTCCCCTCTAAATGTTGCCAAAACTCTGACAGCATTAGTGAAATTCTACTTGTCTTAGGGTCCTTTGTGCCACTCACTGGATATTCTTCTCTTCCATCAGTACACAATCACATTGTAGTAGCCACTCAGTCACCTAGAGACCCTCCATAGTGTAATTCTAAACCGACTTTCTTCTTACCTCTTTCTGCCAAGCCAGCTCTTCCTGTAGATCCCTGAGTCTATCAAACCTCTCTCATCTTATCTCAACCATTCAGGCTGTAGTTTCCTAGGCTGTCATGAAAGCCAACTTTCTGTAGTGTAAATAAAGAAGTAGATACTAAGCATGGCTTCATCACAGCTGGTGGCAGAGTCATAGTGCACATTCTAAAAAAGCAAATCAGAATGTAAAAGACTCATCTCCCTGCAGGTAAGATTGACCACTGCAAGTAGCTAAAACTTAGAAGTCAGAATAAGTCCTATCCTTGTAGGCCAAACGCCAGCACTGACAGTGGTGGGCTTCTCTGAAAGGCACCAAGAGAACATCAAGAGTCAAAGAACACCATGAAGGGAATTTACCAACCATAATTACTACAATCTTTGCTTGCCCTAAATAGCCACCAATTTCCCTGTGCCCTAAATAGCCACCAATCTCCCTCTCTTTACTGTTAATGAAGCAAAGGAGCACAAAAGTATTTCTAATTTGGAGGAGCCAAGGGAGTCTGCATGGGCCATTAGCAGCAGAGAGCTTCATTACTAGGGGAAGAAGTCTCTCCCTGAACTTCGCATGGCTTTATGTGCAAGAAATCAGGAGGCAACCAGTCAATTTTAAATGTTAACCCTTACATTCCCATAGGCAACAGTTCCTACATACTCTCAGAAACACAAAAGGACTCTGAGACTCACATGTGGCATTTTCTTTCATCATGAAATTGTCTTGTCTCATAGAGTGCTCTGTTAAAGGGCTGAATGATATACAATGAAACATAGTTGTATCTCCTCCCATTTCCTGTCCATTTTCTCCCATATCTCCCTCAACATTTCCTTTCCCAACTACATGTATTGTTTGTTGTGGTAGTGGTCACTGACTCCTTGGGCTCAGTTAGTTTTGCACATGTGTGCATAGGTGTAAAGCCATCCACTGCAGCACAAGAATTCTAACAACAGCTCCATCCTCCAAAAAGAATGACTCTTTTTAAATAATTTTATCTATTTATCTATCTATCTATCTATCCATCTAATGCCTGGTATTTATGTGTATAGATATTTCTCTGCATATATACATATACACACCACCAGTGTCCTGCCCTTGGAGGCAAGAAAAAGGCATTAACTCTGCAGGGACTAGAGTAACTCATAGTTGTGAGCTAGCATATATGTGTGGAGGACAGCATCCAGTTCTTCTGGAAGAACAGCCAGTGCTCTTCATCACTGAAACAACTTTATAGCCACAGGAATGATTCTTGTTAATTAAATGATATGATTCATTAGAATAATAATTTATTTATTGCTAAAACTTCCAAATAAGCATAACAATTTGCCATCCTAATTGCTTAATAGTTGCCAAATACTGTATAGAACAGTTGGATGTATAGTGGCCACAAAGGATTTGTTCAACCATCAACCAACCAGTGAGAATAAGCACTAATTCCCGGGCTCCTGTTTATCGTTAGCTTGAATTTCCTGAGGGTCCATATCTCTACATATTAACAAAAACACTGCATTAAACTCCAAATGTTATCAAATCTGAACAACTGAGAAATAAAACCTCTATAATTACCCATTTCCTAAGCCAGATATATAATAGCCAGCCACAAATGTTGCTCCAAGCAACTCCTGGATATTTATACTTGCACATCTTTTTTTTTTTTTTAACTGAACAAAGCAGGACAAAATCAAATTTTTGAGCAGTCAACAAACCTTGGTGGCATGCCTTTCCATGAGCATTCTTCAAAGTTGTCCTGAACTCAAAACACTCCTCAGTGTTAGCCTTTCTGCTAACCTGTCACCACCCACTATATAATGTTATTTTATGCAGTTACTAAGATTTCCAATGTGAGTATACCTGCATGCATGTGGGCACAGGAGGGAGGGAGAAGGACAGGGAGGGGGAAAGAAACAGTTAAGTATTCTGCGTTCTGAGTAAGGCCATAAGAAACCTGAATGAAAAAAGGAAGGAAGACAACGTTCAGCCTTTTATAAATTTTCAACAGTTCTTACATTATCATAGTAAGGGGCTGTAGACAGTCAGAATGTTTGATATAATCACCATTGTGTTTCTGGAGAGCACAGCTCGGGAACTGTCCTCCATGACTTTTCAAATGCCTGTTTCCTTCTCTGTGTAGACTTAGCTAAGGTACAAACTCATTGTAGAAGAACCTAAGTAACAACTTCACAGTTCTCCCAAGAGGACCATCTACTGCTGTGCAACAGACTTAACTGTTGTGTTAAGACACTACTTGTCGCATGTTCTGTTTTAGTGTGTAATGAATGATGCTCTTTTACCCTTTGTGCTCCTGGGGTTGTACTTTTTACACCACATTCTCCCTTCTGCAGACCTCATGAATCTAGCTAGAAAGCCTCCTTTAGAAAGAATGCATTCTTAGAATGATGCAACTACTTAGCAAGGTTATTGAAAAATAATTGTCAATTCACTAGATAGGAAGACAGGCTAAGATCTGTCTTCTCTTTATGTCTAGACACCTGGTACTGGATACAGCTCATAAGAACCTATTGGTCTTGCTCACTACTCTAAGTTCAGCACCTCTTTATAGCTTCAAATAAGTCAAATGACACTGTTCATCATGGAATTATGCAAATGCTACGAATCAATGCTTTTTATTCTGGAATGTCAGTTGAACATTTTCTAATGCACAAACATATATTGATGTACTCTTTTGTTATTCGTTAAACTCAATAATCAAATAGTGTCGTTCTTGTTCCACAGCTTGGAGTTCACTGTGATTCTTAGATAATTTTCTGTTTTTCCTCTGTAACCTCTGTAGCCAAAAGAAGATAATACATCTTGAAATCATCCTGTCTCACAGGGTGCTTTGTTAAAGGACTGAAAGATACTATTAGTGATGCTATGCCTATTTATCCCTGGGAAGGAGAGTTAGGTGATTATTAGACGAAAAGCTAGGTCAAAATTTCCATTTGAACTCTTCTTTACTTTTGCATTCACATAGGCAGGGGGTGCCTCATACTTTGAACGCTAGCACATTAGGAGCAGTTGCATAGGTAAAAACTGAATGCAAGCACGACAGGAGAGGATATTAAGCAAGACCTAAGAATCAAGGTGATCAACGAGAACATTAACCTTTCTTTCCCCAGAAGGGTAAGGGGAGAATCAGAGGACACACGGACATGCTGAATCAAAGATGAGGTTACAAATGGCTCCAGAGTCTGCGCCCTCCAGAGGATTCTACTGGATTTGCATAACATCATATGATTATTAGAAATTATTCCCTTTTCTTCAGAAAATAGATTGTTACATCTGAACACATGTGATTGTCATACCAGGCATATTTTTCATGAATGTGGAAACCTACAGTGCTCTCTTTGATTATAGAGTGCCTATGTGTTGCTTTCAAAATAACAGACACTGCACAGGTGTGTTTAAAGTGTGACTTACCGAATACTTGCTGTATGACTAGCAATGACCTTGTGATGTAAATACCATTATGTTCATTGTATTGATGTGAGAAACGAAGTGAGCCTTGTTGAAAAGAACACACATAGGAAGCTGAGAAGTCATGACTTTACCCACTGATTCCCAACTGCCTCTGCACACTCCGGTGTCTGAAGACTAACATGGAATACAGGCATCTATCCTGACCACACTCTATGTGCAACCTACAAAACCCAGGCAGACTGATTGGCCAGCTTATATTTTTCAAGCTTTTATGCCACTCCACCCCCATCCATTTGCTAACTAGAAGGCAGACTCAAGGTCTGATTTGTTGAATAGCTAAATAAGCCTAAGACAATTGAAAAGTCTATATGTTGCATTAGACCAAAAACTAAAAACAGATATAATTCCTAGATGATAACTGTGAGGGTTAAATTCTTATTTACATCACGTACATCACATTCCTCCCTACCACAATAAAGTCTGTATACGACCAGAAAAAGGAAACGTTAGCAAATGTTAGCAACAGATTGGGGTGGAGGTGCAGTGAAGAAAAAAATTAGATGTTAAAATATATATACTCTAATTAACTCATAGCCCCAGAATAGCAAAATATTATAAGAAACTATGAAAGAATATTAAGTGTTATATGATTTTAGAAATTTTGGAAGTAAGGACCAAGGGTAACATGTTAATCCCTAGATATTCTGAAGAAAAAGTAAATGTCACTGAAACATCATGGACATAAAGCATGGAAAATGATAGTGTGAGAAGAACATTTGGAGGTGACAAGTTGGGTTTTTTTTTTTTTTTAATTTATATAAAACCAATTCAAGTCAATGTGTGCTCGATGTTATATTAGCACCATAAGACAAAACAACAAACAAAACCACCCTGTTACCCTCCTTAACATCTGCAAAGGAAAGCAGCTTATAAAACTGTGCAGGAGTTATGAGTATTGATCAGAGGAAGTCTAAAGAGCTAGCACACAGCAGGGATAACAAAGTACACAAGATGCTCAGGGAAGCTCATCAAAGAAAATCACCTCCATGCTGAGCTCATGGAAGCTGAACCTTATAAACAGAAACAGGCAAAGAAGTAACTATGGGATGGAGGGCTGGGGTAACAGGGTGATGCCAGGACTTTACGCAGGTAGCAGACCATAAAGAGCTGGAGTGAGTTTGCCTCATGAAGCACATTTAAAGGAAGGGCAAGAAGGGAAAGGCTAGGTCTACACAGCTTAGAGCATCAGCAAATGGCAAGCTAAGATGTTTGTGTGATCACACTGGTAAAAGATAACTAAAGCTGAACTGGTGGGGGAGTTAGCCAAGGGAAAGACTCAAGATGGATTACTTTTAGAAACCAACCTCTGCAAACAGGTAAGATTTGAAATCCAAGTATTCAGAAGGCAGGGCAATTGCTGACATCTAGAGGGTATGCAACCTGGGGTATGCAAGGATGTTCTAGGACAGAGAAGGCTACAGAATGAAATTCAACAAGCACAAGACAAAATGGGGGCGAGGAGGTGAGTGGAGTGAAGTGAGAAGAAGAGAGAGGAGAGGAGAGGAGAGGGGAGGAGAGGAGAGGAGAGGGGAGGAG
>NW_022196896.1:49274608-49296303 GCF_008632895.1 Mastomys coucha
GGAGAGGAGAAGAGAGGGGAAGGGAGGGGAGGAGAGGAGAGGAGAGTCAGTGTTTATACCAATATGTTTTGAAAATTAGGTGTCTATTCCATCATCCTAAATGTGTTCATGATAATATGATACAGTTTGTGTTGCCTATGTAATTTGAGGTCATGTATTGATTACTCCATTTTCCCCTTTCTGCTTAGGATTGCTTTGGCTTTCTGAGTCTCTCTCTCTCTCTCTCTCTCTCTCTCTCTCTCTCTCTCTCTCTCTCTCTCTCTCTCTCTCTCTCTCTCTCACACACACACACACACACACACACACATACACACACACACACATATGTATGTGTGTGTATCTGTCTGTCTGTCTATCTGTCTGTCTGTCTCTTTCCTCCCAGTGTCTGTATATGTGTGTTTCTATATAAATTTTAGTATCTTTTTCTACTTCCATAAGAATATAGTTGAATTTTAAATGGGCAGGATCAGACATTGTGGTGGGAAGGATGGAGTACTGGAATTGGGAGGAGACATTTGGGGACAATGTAGAAACCTAGTGCAGTGTAAACTCCCTGGAATCTATGAGAGTGACCCTAGTAAAGTCTCCTAGTAATGAGGAACACAGAGCCTGAACTGGCCATCTTCTATAATCAGGCAAGTCTCCTAGCAGTAGGTCTGGGACATCAAGCCAGCCATAAAACCTTCTACCTACAATCTGTCCCACAGGCAAGGTTTGCTGGAGTAGTGATAGCACAGAACTCATGAAAATGGCCAATCAATGACTGGTCCAAGTCGGGACCCATGCCAGAAGAAGGAGCCCATGACCAACACTGCCTGGATGGCCAAGAAGCACAGGTAGGGCAGCCCAGAGATCCAGGATAGAACTCCACACAACTAGCAATTTAAAAAAAAAGTCAATAAAATGATTCCTAAGGATATTCAGATATACTCATAGACTGGTGCCTAGACCAATCAACATCAGAAAAGTCTCATCCCAATCCCAGAAACTAATGGGAGCAGATGCTGAGACCCATAGTCAAATACTCGGTGGAACCAGGGAAACTGCACAGAAGACTTAAAGGAAGGATTGTAGAAACTGGAGGGGTAAAGAACACCACAAGAACACAGCAAACATAATTAACTAAGCAGCACTCATAGGGCCTCACAAAGACTGAACAGACAAGCATAAACCCTGTATGGGTCATGTCTTAGTCAGGCTTTCTATTCCTGCACAAACATCATGACCAAGAAGCAAGATGGGGGGAAAGGGTTTATTCAGCTAATACTTCCATGTTGCTGTTCAACACCAAAGGAAGTCAGGACTAGAACTCAGGCAGGTCAGGAAGTAGGAGCTGATGCAGAGGCCATGGAGGGATGTTCCTTACTGGCTTGCTTCCTCTGGCTTGCTCAGCTTGCTTTCTTATAGAACCCAAGACTACCAGCCCAGAGATGGTACCACCCACAAGGGGCCCTCCTTCCTTGGATCACTAATTGAGAAAATGCCCCACAGCTTGGTCTCATGGAGGCACTTCCCCAACTGAATCTCCTTTCTCTGTGATAACTCCAGCCTGTGTCAAGTTGACACACAAAACCAGCCAGTACAAGTCTCTACATATTTGTTATGGTTGTGTAGCTTAGTGTTCTTGTGAAACTTCTAACAGTGGAAGTGGAGACCATCTCTGACTCTTTTCACCTACATTTGGGATCAGTTTCCTCCAACCGGGTTGCCTCACACAGCCTTGATTTGAGAGTATATGCCTAGTCTTACTGTAACTTGTTATATTGTGTGTCGTTGGTGTTCCTGGGAGGCCTGCTCTTTTGTGAAGGGAAATAGAGGAAGAGAGGACCCAGCCTTGATATGAGGGTTTGTGTGTAGTCCTAGTGTATCTTGTTATGCCAGGTTTGGTTGATATTCCTGGGAGGCTGCTGATTTCTGAAAGGATGTGGAGGAAGGGTGCATTTGGGGCAGAAAGGAGGTTGGGGAAGGGACTGGGAGGCATAGAGGGAGGGGAAACAGGTGGAAATGGAATGTATAAGAGATGAATAAACAGAATAAACTTAAATGGGGATTATGTTGAATCTGTAGATCACTTTTGGTAATAATCACTACTTAGATAATATTAATTCTGTCACTACATAGGCATGGAAGCTATTTTCCTCTTCTAGGGTCTTCATGTCTTTCTTCGGTGTCTTACAGTTTTCACTGTCAAGGTCTTTTACTGTTTTGGCTAGATCCAGTCCTATAGATGAGATATTTTCTTGATTTCTTTCTTTAAAAGTTTGTTGAAATGCCCTACAGTCAGGAGAGGAAACTTGTAGAGTCCACCTTCAGTAGATAAACAGGCCATCAAGTAGATGGAACTCCCTCAGTCAAAAACTCTAACCCAAAATTGTTTCTGTCTGAAAGAACTGCAGGGACAAAAATGGAGAAGAGATTGAAGGAAAGAAAGTCTAGTGCCCAGCCCAAATTGGATCCAGCTCAAGGGGAAGCTCTAAAGCCTGACACTATTACTGATGCTATGGTGTGCTTAGAAACAGAAGCCTAGCATCATTGTCCTCCGAGAGGCCCAACAAGCAGCCAAAAGATTCAGATGCAGATATTTACACCCAACCAATGGACAGAAACCAGGGACCCCTGTGGTTGAATTAGAAAAGAGCTGGAAGAAGCTGAGGAGGAGGGCAACCCCATAAGAAGACCAGCAGTCTGAAGTAACTTTGACCACCAAGATCTATCAGACACTGAGCCACCAACCAGACAGTATACACAAGGTGATATGAGGCCCTCAACACATATACAGCAGAGGACTGCCTGGGTTTGGGCTCAGTGAGAGAAGATGCACCTAACCCTCAAGAAACTTGAGGCTCCAGGGAGTGGGGAGGTCTGGTGGGGTGAAGGTGTGGCAACATCCTCTTGGAGACTGGGGAGGAAGAAGAGGTATGAGATGAGGAACAGTCAGAGGACAGACTGGTAGACAGATAAAGCCTGGACTATAAAGAAAGATTAAATAACAACAACAACAACAACAACAATAATAATAGTAATACTTTTTAAAAGTAGAGATAGTTTGTTACCTTGTATACAGTACTAAAAATTTTTTATGAGGTCTCTGTGTTTTCTGCCAGAGTCTGCAGGGACTTTTAAGTAGAAACTCATGCCATTGGCAAATAGGGATCCTTTCAAGTTTTTTATTCATGCTTGTATAACTTTCTTTCTTTCTCTCTCTTGTCCAATTTCTCTGGCTATGATTTTCACCATGATATTGAGGGAAAAAAACACATCATTTTACATCTAATTTCAGAAATATTGCTTTCAGCATTACCATTTAGGATAATGTTGGCTATAAATCTGTCATGTGAATTATGTTGAAATATGCCTCTTCTATTTATTAATTTTTCAAAGTTTTTATTATGAAAAAGTACTGAACTCTGATGAAGGCTTCATCTGCATGAACTGTGATGAGCATGTGACTTCTGTACACACTTCTTCACCAAAAGCTGCTACTCATTCTGGTTGTTTGCATTTAGGAAAATGAAACCAGATCCACAAGTCTAGTCCAGCACAAAAATTAAACCAAAACAGATAACATGAAATTAAAAAGCTCTTTCACCTCAAGGAAAGAAGGAAGGAAGGAAGGAAGGAAGGGAGAGAAGGAAAGAAGGATGGAAAAAGAAAACTCCTCAGAGTAAAACTACAGCCTGTAATCAGTTAGGGAGCTTGCTAAACATAGTGCAGGCAAGGCATTAATATTTAGAATATACAAAGAATCTCTAATACTAGGAAGAAAAATGAAAACAAAAAGTTTAATAGAAAAGTAGACCAAATAACTAAAAAGACTGTTCTCAGAAAAAGAAATACCAATGGCCAATAAAAATCTGAAAAAGTACCCAATAGCCTCAGTCACTAGGCTAACACCAATTAAAAGCACTTTGAGATCTCATCTTGCAATAATCAGAATGGCTGTCATCCATACAACAAATAAGAATACGTACAAGTGAGTTAGGAAGGAAAACCTTATCACTGCTGGTGGGAACATCAAAGTGGTATAGCAGCTATGGAAGTCACTATGGAAGTTCCTTACAAAAACAAAAATACAACTACCATATTTATGATCTAGCTATACCATTCCAGGGTATAGACCCAATGGATTATAAACCTTAACTTCAGAGACACTTGAATACCCATGTGTATGGATATAGTAGTCACATTAGCTGAGAAACTGAATCAACCTATATGCCTATCTAAAGATGAATGAGTATATAAAATGTAGTACATACAATGGGATTTTACTGAGCAGTAAGAAAAAAATAAAATCATAATATTTTCATGAGGTAAATGAAACTAGGGATCATTTAAGTGAAATAAGATTGACTTAGGACAAGTCCCACAGGTTTATTTCACATGCAGAATCTTAATTTAAATGTGTGTGAGTGTGTGTGTGAGTAAGAGACAGAGGGAGAGAATATGTGTGTGTGTTTGCATATATGCATGTGTAGGAGGGTGAGTGCATCTGTCTTTTATAAAATTCGGAAAGGATAAAATCAAAGATAAAAATCTCAATGGGGAGGAAGATGAGAGAAAAAAAAGAGAAGGTAATTATATTTTTGTGACTTTAAGGTATATGGTGGTTGAATGAGAAAGACTCCCAAGGGAACATATATTGTAATACTTGGTTCTCATTTAGTGTAATGGTTTGGGAAGGATTAGTAGGTGTGAACTTGCTGGAGAAAGAGTGTCACTGAGGGTGGGCTTTAGAGTTTCAAAAGCCCTGGTAGACTCCTGGGTAGATTTCCTTGCCTTGTGTTTGTGGACCAAGGTATAAGCTCTAAGCTACCACTTCAGTGCCATGGCAGTTTGCCTGCTGCCATGCTTCCTACCACAGACTCTAGCCCTATGAAACAATAGGGCACAAATAAATTCCTTCTTTTTTATAAGTTTGCTTTGATCATGGCGTCTAAGCAAAGCAGTAATAGAAATGTAACTAAGACAGCCTGGCTATCTGGAGTGAAGAAGGGGACAAGCACCAGGGTGGGAGGGTATTGGAGTTGATGGTGGGCATGGGGGATGAATAAATGCAAAGTATAAGTACATACATGGAAAAGTCATAACAAACCATTATTTTATATGATACTTAATTTTAAATAGGAGGATAAATAAAGAAGGAAGCAGGAAATGAGGGAGGGAACAAAAGAGGGAAGAGGGGAGAAAGAAATAGAGAAAAGAAAGGAATAGAGAGAAAGAGAGGAAGAAAAAAGAAAGGAATAGAGAGAAAGAAAAATATAG
Organism: Mastomys coucha; assembly: GCF_008632895.1. Taxonomy (NCBI): domain Eukaryota; kingdom Metazoa; phylum Chordata; class Mammalia; order Rodentia; family Muridae; genus Mastomys; species Mastomys coucha. The sequence continues at coordinate 49,279,871 of NW_022196896.1, forward strand.
AGGATGGAGGGAAAGAAGGAAGGTATGAAGAGAGGAAAGGGAGAGGAAATGGACATGGTAATCAACTAATAGTACAAAATAAATAAAAAGATAGCTTGTGTGTTTGGTTAAAACCAGCATTTGTCTTGGTGGGTTCTAGACACCCAGGGAGGAACAGGTCTATATTGAGTTTGAAATGGATTTGAAAGACACAGCTGGAAATTTTGAAATCTGCTCAGTAAAAATATAAGGAACCCACAAACATCAGCCACAGATCTCTCTCATTTAAAATTTTGCAGTGACCACATTTAAAAGATGAAAAGTCATTGAAATTAATTTTAACCATAGAGCAACTTAATATATCCCATAGTATTTTGCCTTCACCAGTAATATCTAACTGTTAAGCCATGTCATACTATGTTTTCATAACATCTATAGAAATATGGTGTATAATTTATCCTTATAGCACATCTCAATTTATACTAGTCACATTTCATGTGTTTAGTAGCCATGTTTGCCTAGCAACTGATCTACATTGAAGTACAGTAGAGCAGTTCAACTACAGGAAAAAAACTTGGAAATTATAACAATGTGAAAATGCTCTGGGTGGCTTGGGATACATATGTGTGTTTGTAGGAAAAGGAAGGTTCACAGATCCCCCAGAGACACCAGCACTTAACAGAGAAAATGGGGTGATGGATGAGGACAGGGTAAACTTTCCAGACACAGCAAGGCAGGTGCATATATGAACTCACAGAGACTATGATAGAATGCCTAAAATTTGTGTAAGTTCAAGCCAAATAAAATGGCATCATGAAATGGGGTGGTGGACATTTTTCCACTCCTAGCTGAAGAGGTATTAGCAGTTGATTAATATTGGGCTAGGGGAAGCAGGTTTATTCAATGGAGTGACACCTGATATGTCAATCCTTCTCTAAGTCAATCCCTTTCTACTCCCCAAGAGTAGAAAGCCAGCACAAACTGAACTCAATGGGGGAGGGGGATGTAGACATTAGGAGAGGGGGGTAAAGATGATCAAAACACATTGTATGAAATTCTCAAAGAATAAAAGCATTTTTTAAAAAAGATCTAGACACACATTCACACACACGCACACAGCATTGACAACATTATATGTATCCTGTGTAATTATAGAGAGAGACAGAAAATTATTTACATAAATCTAAACACAGGGGGAAAAAAGCAGGGCATAGGAGCCAAGACACCTCAGCAGGGAATAGTGCCTCCCACCAAGGCCCCAAAAAATGTCGAAGTCCAATTCCAGGAACTTACATGGCAGGACATTCTCCTCTGACTTCTACACAGGTAAGCTAGCTTGTACACATGTGCTCCTCCACACACAACGAATAAATTAAAATGTGATTGAAATGTATAAAAAGAAAACTCCCACCACCCTGTGAGTCCTTTTATTACTACAGGACCATGGGAAAATGTTACTGACGTAAGAGTCTAAGAGAAGGTCCTGACTTAAGGTTCCTGGAAGAGCGTGGTTAGAAGCAGGGTCTTGGAATTCACCACTTCCCACAACATAGCCAAGAAGATGAAGCATGTTGCCGTGTAACAGATGATAAACTTGACTCTGCCTCGCAGGGGGCAGCCATTTGTTCTTTCCTTAGATACTGGGTATTATGACCAACTTCACTTACTTCTATAAAGCAAACCGCTACTGTTGAGTCACAGAGTGTCTAGGAAACCTCTGCCAGGATATGGGCTCCAGTCAGGTACAAATAAGACAGGGAGACACGGATCCTAAGGTCACGAATGGCAAACAAAGAACTTATATACAGTGAAAGGGAGTCAGAGATGAGGCCTAACAGAAAAGATATCACACTGCAAGTATTGGATTTTAGCAAATGGGAGGAGAGAGGGGGGCTTTGTTTGTGCGGATATATAGAGCCTCACTCCGTGCCCTCTGGGGACCACTTGCTGAGAGAAGGGGGTAACAGTTGAAAGTAGAGACAGCAGCGCTTGCCCCCGGGGTAAATAGCACAACAAATTAATCCTTTCTCCATGAAACACAACAAAGTTTGTATCTAAGCTGAATTCAAATTGCTCATTAGCACTGACATGTTCCTAATGAGGTTATAATGCTCTGGGACAAAGATCAAGCCACTGAGCGCAAATAGGGAGGGGTGGAAACAGTGTATAATTAGAAGGACCTGGGGGCAGGGCTGCCCAAAGGTTCCTTTGTATCACCTGGGCTCTCTCATTCAGGACATCTGAGGCCCATGCAGAAGTCTGCATTTCAAGTTTCCTGCTGCGATTGCTGTGTGCTAGCCTATACACTGCCCTGAACTGTTGGGCCTCACACCTTACATAGTCCAACAGCCCTTTTCTACTTAGGATTCAAGGGCTAACCCACCTCCAGGAGCATGCAGGAGTCCTTCTGAAGACTAAAGTGACTTTTGTGACAGCTGAGCATTTGTGTGTAGACCTGTGGGTTGACTTGAAATTTTGAAGTCAAAGGGCAAAAAATCTTGGGCTTTGTGGTATAAAAGAGGTTTCCAGGACATAGGGTTTTGTATTTAGAAATGTGGGGTTACACTAAAATAAAGCAGGTGGCTATTTCACCCTACTATGAGTCTTTCTGATCTACTTAGAAAATAACATGGACTGTTGTCTACCTTGTCAGAACCAGACTAGGAAGATCATAGGCTGCTTCTGCAGCAAAGAGCTGCACAGCCTGGGAGATCTCCACGTACAGATAATGGGACAAGGCTGAAGTTCAGCCGAGCTTTCACTACCACAGTGCACATCCTGCCCCGCCCCAACACATGCATATGCACTTGCCCATGCGTGCGCGCGCGCACACACACACACACACACACACACACACTCACGCTCACATGCACATGTACATGCACACTCACACACACAGACAAGAAACCACCTAAGAAAGCTTTAAAGCAAACAATTTAAAAGGAGTTTGACACTGACTGCAGATAAATATCATACAGGCATATGGTGTTCCCCTTAATTGTACTCTTATTGTCATCATGGAGGGGGTTAAAAATCATATTAGAAAAAAAAAAAAACAGTAACTTTCGTAGATTCCATAAACCTGCCTTAAAGCAAGTTTTTGTTAAAAGCACAACAGTGATAATGAAAGTCAGGCTCCATTCCTGAGACTGAAGACAAAAGTTACCCTCCGCCCAAGCAAAATTTAGAAATGAAAATCTCTCCCTCTGTAACTCTTCCATTGCTCAGTGGATTTCAGGCTCTTTCCCAGTAGAGAAAATAATGAGTACTTTTGAAAGCAGAGAGAGAAAATATTTGGACTATTCAAAGATAACTCAGTTTTTAAGTCGAGAAGATGCAGTTCTCTGTGCACTTGGTATGCAGTGAGTGCAACCCTGGCCTCAGAGTCTCCCTACTCTGGAGTTTACTGGCTCAAACAAGTTGCCAATGCGGTGTGATGGAATTACTTGGCTTAATATTCATGGAGTCAGGACACTTAAAGGGAGGAAATAAGTGTGGCTAAATATATACGATGCATTTGAAATAGGTAAAGGAGAGAACCCCAGACACTCAGCAATTATTACCTGGAAATTAAAGAGGGCAGAAGCAATCCTATTATGCATTATAAACAGCCCAGCTGCTGACTTAATGGTAGCTTGAGTAGCGCAACCAAGGAGTGCTTGCTCCAATATTAATAGGGAAGGTATTGTACAAATCCAATAGTTCATGAAATTAACAAGGAAAATGAGCTAGAGTCAGGCAACCTGGCTCATAAGAGAAGGCATCAGCAATTGCTCCCCCGAAGCACACTGAGCACTTAAATGGAGCTTGGGGAAAGCACATGTATATAAATGAGGATGGCATTATTGGAATTTTTTTAAATAATACTTTTCATTTGAATAAATTTCAAATATTTTGTTGGTCATGAGTCTCTTAAAGAAGAAGCTGTTAACTCAAAATGTCAATAAGGGATCAAGGGCTATGACATCCGAGCCAAAGATATTGACAGCTGTCATTTGCACCAGCCAAAAACCACCATACGTTCATAATTTCACAGTGGTCCACATTAGTCCCACTTCCCTTTTAAAGAAATAGATACTCCAACTTAACAGAAAACAATTTGCCTTCTATAAGCTTGGGCCTATCTGAATGGCATGCACATGTCCATGGATAAGCTAAGAAACAGAGCTGATTCTACTTACAAACCAATAGACATACAATGGAAGAGAACAGCTTCCCCACAGACGCTGCCAGAGACAATCTGGCTGAAGCTTGCATTGGCCAAGCATATGTCTGAGAGGGTTTCCATAGAAGCAAGAACATGAGATCCATTTTTCCCAGACAGGGACCCATCTAAGTCTTCCAAAACTGCTGCATGAGGAAATGGAAATGCTACTAAATTTGAAGAGTTTACAAACTTCAATTGCCTAGTCTTCACAGTAAATCCACCTGCAAATCAGAATACAGACTGTTACACATGACATGAGTCTGTTATTACAAAAGGCAACTAAAAAATCACAAGATTCTGTTCTGTACTTTCTCTAGAACATTATATAATTTTATAGCATATTTAGCTATCCATTCAAGAAAAAGGAACACAAATATTCCCTTACATCAGGATACGTGTGGTAGGGATATTAAGGGCAAAAAACAGCATGGCCAGACACAGTTCAGTTTTTTTCTTTAGGGCAGATTTTGTACCAGAGGTTGTTTCGGTTGTTTCATTCTACAAGAGGCATTTGCCATTCTTTTTTAAGTCATTATGGGCTTTCACAATTGTCATCTTGCTGGTGCTACTGACAACTGGAGAGTGTGACCAGGGGATGATATTAATTTTTCTACAATGAATAGAACATTTTCTAAATAACAGAACAGTCGCCCTAAATATCAAGCATACCCTGTGGGAGGGGCACTCTTCTGTAAAACAGAAAAAGCAAGCATTAGTTCCCCAAACACAGAAGGTGTTACTCTCTAGTCTCTTATTCTTTGGGCTTCCATTCTTTTGTCATAATCCCTCAGACTGTGTGGCTGATACTTCAATCACTTTGGAAACCAACACTCTACTAACCATTAGAATAAATAGCATTAGAAGCACACTTTAAAAATAGTAGTTAGCACCAGGCCATACTTCCTGGTCATTCTGTAACGTCACCACCAGTGCCAGCCTAGACAGTTGTATCTAGGAAAATGTTTCTATTCATACACTCCCTACCACTGGAAGAGAAGATACACCACAGTATCTGATACATACACTGCTATACCACTGTTAAGTACATTGTAAAATACACAGGATAAAGAAAAAAAAAAGAACCAGATGCATGAAGATATAGCATTTTCAGTCTGCTTACCAGTGGGTTACACGCAGTGAAGCAAGCCATGTGTGAAAAATGTGTAAGGTATACTTTGTAATGTATAAAACTTGCCAATACCGTGGTATGCTTGCCTCTATAATCTCCTAATGCTTATGTTTCTTTTCTCAAGCAAACTTGGTCTATCCCGATGTTATTTGTAACATCTAGAAGGTGTCCTTCTTTTCTGTTGTAGTTTTCCATTACCCTTTGAAGCCCTGTAGGAGAGACACCCCTCCAAAGTACATCCATCCGTGGTCCCTCCAAAACTCTCCCTGGTCCCTCCAAATCACATCCATCCTTGGTCACTCCAAAGCTATCCCTATTCCTTCCCTGACTGTGGTCATTTCACCAAGACTGCCCTCATCAATCTTCTGAGATTATGTTCTCGGATATTTGTTTCTGAAGAACTGTGGGTTTTTTTTTTTCTGTTTGTATACATTAGTTCACTGTTTAGAGCCTATAATAGACAATTTTTAAACAAAGCTTATTCACCCAACATTATCCAATGATGATGGTTTTTTTTTCAGTATCTGATGAATGATATGAAATCATCATAGAACTGGAGAACTATGAACTGAAGTATTTGCCATAGGATGTTTCAATATTCATATGACTATTTCAGAATCTTAAACTCAAATCCCCCAATCGTTGGTTCTGCCAACATAGGGGTAAAAGAGTAAAGTGGGAACTTGCTGATTATTCATTTAATTAAAAAAACAAACAATTATCTAAATTGGTGATTCAAACCACAAGAGCATATTTACTTGGATTACTTGGTTTGGCTGTTTACAAGGATCAGATCAACTAAATAGTTCTGTGCCTCTTTTCACATTGGCCCATGAGTTCTCCAAGGGGTTATTTCTCACCACCTTGTATTGCAGTTAACAACTCATCAAGAATTGCCCTTGTTTTCTTTCCACACACATGACAGCCTAAGTTGCTGAATGCATTAAGTACCCTGGCTCTAGATCTTTCAGCAGTGGTGTGACTAAGTCGGTTAACGTCTGTGTGTCCATCAGCCATGTAATTTTGTTTATTCATTGTATGGACGAAGTTCCTACTAGGCAGCAGCTTTTCTTCCATGTACAAATTTAAAAATGGACACTACTCAAGTGAGATACCTTGACTTTATGAAAGTGAGCGTCCACATGAGCCATAGAAAGATAATCACAAAATGTGATGGTCGTTGAAGCATACAGAGGATGGGAACACCAGAAGACATGCCCCATCCTCTTGAATTCCTTTGTGAAACTTGAACAGTTTCTATTGATATAATCTTACAACTAAAGGAAATATTGACCCATAATGACTCTGTCACTATTTGTCATACTCACCTGAGCTCTGATCTTGTTTACCATCAGTCCTGTCTGTTCAAACTTACCCTGTCCTTGGGAACAGCCAGAACAGGTTCTGATGGCCACACAGTTGAGATCAAAATTAACAAAAGTTGTGTTAGAAATCGTCAGTTCTTGCCTTTTGGGAGTTTTGATCCCAGCTGACATACATAGACTTCCCTTTGAATTTTTAAAAGGAAAGAAAAGAAAAAAAAATTAAGACTACTAGTAATTTGAAATGTAGTCAGAATGCATAAGTAAAATGATTAACACAAGAAGATTGCTAGCTAACACTGAAATTATCAAGACAAGAAAACAGTTGCCATTCATAATTATGAAAAAGAACTTATGTCTAGAAAACAGAAAGAAACTAAATTTCAAAAGTAAAACTACAGACAATCAAGGAAAAAGTTAAGACCTATCTCTAAAGTGAAATGTATCCATGACAATGTGTCACATTTGAAAATGTTTAACATCTTATAAAATAGGGAAATGTGAGTAATATCTAATATATCTATTAAAATTTTATTTTTTATAAAAAATTGACAGTATCAAGGGCCTATGAAGATGAGGTCCTTCTACTAAAGTTCACGTGCCAAACATGGAATACACAATGGAATAGCTATGATGGGAGCCACTTTGGCAGCTTCTCATCTTTTCTCATCTGACACAGCCATTTAATTGCTGGGTAATTGTCTTATAGAAATGAGAAGTGACATTCATATAAAATATTATATAAACGGTTTTGCAAAATTGCTTATTATAACCAGATCTAGAAAACAGCTCAAATGGCTTTCAACAAAGCAATGAAAGAAAGAACGATACTACATCTGTGCAGTAACATATAATTCATTAATAATAAGGAATAAAATGCTAATAAATATAACAAGTTGCATGAATCCCTAAATACATTTGGCAATAAAAGAACCTAATCCCCAAAGGATGCATACTGTATGAACCCACTTATGTAATTATTGAGCAAGAAGGCATCCAGGCAGAGAGTAGGTTAGTGATGGGGCAATGTTAAGAGTGAGTAGAGGATGTGGTTAGAGAAATGAAGCCTGGGGAAGTAGTGGTTGAGACAACTCTTCTGTGTACTGATTATGGTAGTTGTAGTGACGCAAATCTACACGTGTTGAAATGCAGAAGAGCACATCAAAAGGTTAGCTTCTCTAAAAAGAATAGAGGAAAAGTATCTTTTTAAAATGTCTAAAATGAAACATAGCTCTTTCTAAGATTTTCCCACCAAAACCTCTCCAGCAACGCTCATTCAACTAAGAGGTTGGCTCTGAATTGTTCCGTCGATAAAAATAGGTGGGTCTGCCCCGCCAAAGAGAAGATGGCGGCACTGGGAGAACCTGTCCGGCTGGAAAGGGATATCTGCAGAGCAATTTGAATTGTTGAAGAAATTACAGAGGTGTGGAGAGGTGCCGCCACAGAAACTTCAGGCTTTGCAAAGAAAAGAGTCCTTCAGAGTGAGTTCTGCAATGCTGTGAGAGAGCTATACGAACACGTTTATGAGACTGAGGACAGCAGCAGCAGCCCTGCAGTAAGAGCCAATGCAACTGCAAAGGCTGCATTTGCTGCCAGTGAAGGACACTCTCATCCCCGAGTTGTTGAACTTCCCAAAACAGAAGAAGGCCTTAGATTCAATATCATGGAAGACAAAGAACAAAACTCCCCAATCTATATATCACGGATAATTCCAGGTGGAATTGCTGACAGACATGGAGGCCTCAAAGGAGGAGGAGATCAGCTACTCTCTGTTAATGGAGTGAGTGTTGAAGGAGAGTGCCATGAGAAAGCAGTCGAGCTACTGAAAGCAGCTCAAGGGAAGGTTAAGTTAGTCGTAGGAAACACACCAAAAGTCTTGGAAGAAATGGAGTCCCCCTTTGAGAAAATGAGATCAGCAAAACGTAGACAACAGACCTAATTTTTTTTTTTGAAAACCATTAAAGTTTTTTCAAAACCATCAAAGTTTTTTTCAAAAAAATAAGAAAAACAGCAACAAAGGCAAACAAACAACAGAACGAAGCACTCAGTGTATGTAGTAGGTATAAAAATCAAAAGAAAAGGAAATTATCATTAATAAGATTCTATTCCTAATAAAGAAAGAATTGAACACATCACAAATACGCAAAGAGGCAGTAGAAGAACTGAAGGTGGGAAAGCAACCAAAGGTCCTTCAGACAGAAACAGCTGTCCCCTGGTTTCTGAATATATCACATTGCCTGCCCCCAGAGGAAGTATCTTCCCATCCTGGGCATGGATAACACAGAAATAGCAAGCTCACAGTTGAGCAAGCTATAGAGATGCATTCAGGATCTGGGAAGGAGGAACCTTAAAGAAGTGATAGAATGAAAAGACAGGACGATAGACATGCATGTGGGGCTTGGTAGCAAACAAGGCTGGATGATGGGGAAGACAAGAGGAAGACGGATGAGTAAACAGAAAGCGGATTGAAACATCCACAGAGATGGTATGATGAAACCCTTAGGACCTTAACTTAGACAGTTAATTTATAAAGGAAAATGTCTGCTGGGGGAAACGTCCTAATGGACAGTTGAAGTAAATAATCTGTTACCAGGTTCAAGACTGCTGCGGAGCTCAGGGAAGCAGACAAGCTGGTACTCCTGGAGCTCTGAATCAGGAAGAACAACTCCTGCAGAGCACTCTCATCTCTGCTGAATGTCTCTAGGGAAACATGTTTTACACTCGAATTCCCCCCACCCTCAGAATGAGTGACTTGAATTACGTGAGCTCTGAGTATAAGTTTTAAAGTTCTAAGAGACTATACCGATTTTTTTTTAAATGAGAAAAGTAAAGGAGAAAATAGCTAGAAACTGTCGAATACCAACAATTCCTGTTGCGAACTCAATAAACAGAATTTGATCATGAGAAAATATTTGGTACAGTCATAAAATGGAATAACACACAATGACTAGAATAAATTACTACAGCACAAGAAGACACAAAGATCATGGACATATTATTGTGCCAAAAAAAAAAAAAAAAAAAAAAAAAAAAAAAAAAAAAAAAAAAAGGCCCCAGAAAAACAGAGTTATGTGCTCTGTGACTGGGTTATATCATATAACGAGAAGAAGAAAAAAGTAATTCATATCACCAGGAGTCTAAATCATGGTTACTCTTTAACAGAGGAGACTTGGGTTTAAATCTGGGAATAGAAAGGAATCACTGCAAGGGAAATGGGTAGTGGTTCTTATCTGGTCATACACAGTTGATTTGCCTGTTTTTTTAATTAATTAATTTTTTACACTCTATATTTTATTCCCCCTCCCCCCCAATCACCCTCTGACTGTTCCACATCCCATACCTCCTCCCCACCAGTCTCCAAGTGGATGTCCCCACTCCCACCCCACCAGACCTCTAAACTCTCTGGGGCCTCCAGTCTCTTGAACTTCAGGTGCATCATCTCTGAATGAACACAGACCCAGCAGTCCTCTACTGTAAGTGTGTTGGGGGCCTCATATCAGCTGGTGTGTGCTGCCTGTTTGGTGGTCCAGTGTTTGAGACATCTCAGGGGTCCAGATTAATTGAGACTGCTGGTCCTCCTACAGGATCGCCTTTCTCCTCAGCTTCTTTCAGCCTTCTCTAATTCAACAACAGGGGTCAGTTGCTTCTGTCCATTAGTTGGGTGCAAATATCTGTATCTGATTCTTTCAGCTGCTTGTTGGGTCTTCCAGAGGACTGTCATGATAGGTTCCTTTTTGTGAGCCCTCCATAGCCTCAGTAATAGTGTCAGGCCTTAGGACCTCCCCTTGAGCTGGATCCCACTTTGGACCTGTCGCTGGACCTTCTTTTCCTCAGGCTCCTCTTTATAATTAAAAAATATTGTGATCATTATTGTCACATGCACATATAGACAAATATGTGTGTATTATGCACAAATATCTAAATACAGCCTGCTAGATCCTTTTTTGTTATTTGTTTTGTATGTATTTTGGTTCCAGGGCTGACCACTATATATTGTATAAAAAATAAGAGGGCTTATCCCTGGGAGAAGCTAATTTTCCATTTTCTAGCAGTAAGTAGTTCCCTATAGTCTTTTGTCCAGAGTAAAAACAGGACTATCAATTTGAGAGCTGGACAGAGTATGGGAGAGTTTGAAGGGAGAAAAGGAAAGCGGCAGAGAGATGTAATTCTGTTTTAATTAAAAATGTGCTTAGAAAACACACTGTATGCTTTCCTCCGTCAATATTTTCATATAACATTTACTTTCAAAGGTAGGGCCAACAGAAAGTGAAAGGAGCAGAGGCTGAGAGGGTAAGTAAAGAAAGAAGATAAACAGAGGTGAACTCTCAAGTTGAAAAGCTCCTGGCAATGGATGACTGTTGGGAGGTAGGGAGATGGTTTTCTTCAAGGGTATGGCCCCATGTTCCACTAGATGGTCCTACATCTTGGTCCATATAGGTATCACTAAGTGGACTCAATGGATTTATAAAAAAAAAAAAAAAATCACATGACGTTAGGAGGGCATAGTGTGGGAGATAAAGGGGGAACTGGAGTGAAAGAAGGAATAGAGTAGATCAAAACATATTATATGCATGCATGAAGACCTTGAACATTAAGAAAGGAAGGGAAAAAAAAGAAGTTTCAAACTTGAAGTCTGGAATTGCTGAGGTATGGCTTAACACCGTTAATATAATTACAACATCATCACAACCAGCAGGCATGTTAAAAATTTAATCCCAATAGCTAGACTGTCAAAGCATAATGAGTACGTGAGAAATGAGAAAAATATCTTTGAAAAGATGCAACACAGGACAATAGGAATCAAGTGAGAAAGGTGGAGGTGGGGAGAAAAACAAAAATAATGATTAAAACCGAAAGCAGAGAATTAGGCTGTAGAAAATGCAAATATGTGGAAGATATCAGCATGGATGGTAATTGAAACCACGAGAGAAAATGGGATTTCTCCCAGCGGGAGCAAGCATATTGAAAAAAGAGGGGCCCTGAAACAGAATTTAGAGACACGAAAAAGATGAAAGGTCTAAACTGGGGTAGACAAATCCCCAATGAAAATGAGAAATAACCCCTTGGGACAATGGAGGAAGAATGAAGCAGGACCACTGGCAGATGCTGGGCAGTTTCACTTACATTTTTATTATAAACATTTTCCAATGAATGAAGAAATTGAAAGTATAGAGAATTTTCTGCTTAGCAAAGATCCAGAATCAACAATTCATACTTTGCCATATTATTCTTGTCATCTACTTCTTTTTTGCTAAATTGTGTGGAATATATTTGCATACATTATACTACACCTATACACATGAGCATGTTTCATTTCAGCACATGTCTAATATAACCATGATGCCATTTTCACACCTGTAAAAGTGGCTGGCTGCTTTAAACAAATACCAAATTATTCACAATAGCAACCAAAAGACAGTCATTCCGCAGATACTCAGAAGGCAAGGGAGACCATAATTTAAATCCAAGCCGGGATGTTTCTAAACATGAAAGAGGGTGACGATTAAATGGGATGCTGAGCAGCAAGCATGAGAATCTGCCTAACAAAACTAAGATGTGGCATGCCCAAACCTTTTATCCTGAAGATTAAAAGTATTCTGTGCATGTGAACACATAGATAAGAGTACAAACACAAATACACTTAATTCTACTCTACTAACAAAACAACATAAGCTAGTATCTGTCTGAGTATATGACTACCTTACAATAATTGTATACCATCAATTAAACGTAACTGAGAAGGCCAAATTCTCTAAAAACAAAACAAAACAAAACTTAATTCCACAAAACCAGCCAAGAATGAAAGACAGAGGCTAAAATCTTATTCCACAGCCAGCTCATCATCCTCTTTCCATTTAATAATAATAATAATAATAACAATAAAAATACCTGTGGCTCCAAAATAAAATTTTATGAATTGAACATTAATTCTGTCAATCAAAGGATTTCTCAGAACCTTCAATCCTGGTTTTGCACATTTATTTTACTGTGTATACTTAAAAATTACAGGACCACAGTGTCCAGGTAGACAGTAAAATAATTATTGTAATGAAGACAATTAACTTATCTGTCATCCCACATTTATTTATTCATTTGGTAAACAGTAGCTAAGAGTTACATATTTAACAGAAATTGCCAATATAGTCCAATTTGATCAACTGTAATTCTCATAGTGCTTAATACATCTTTAGACTTACTTGAGATTACAGATCCAAAGGTTTTACCATAATAGCATAGAGTAAATGATATCAACCACTCCCGTAGGACAAAGTCTTCATAGGAAATACTTCAAAGAAACTGGCACACCAATGAATACATGTTTCCCACTGAAGCCTCTTCCCATATGTAATCAATAGAACTGGATCGTGAGCATGGAGAATTGCAAGCCTGCCCTGTCTTTCACACTCAGCATGAATGTGGAGCCAGCATTTCTGAAGTCAGTGGATCTCTCTATTTGACTTTACTTGTTAATTCTATCTGAACAATATCATCATCTAGGTAGCAGTTATATATAAAATTTAATGGCTTTATTATTTGGGTGACTGATCGTTCTCTAGAATTCTCTAGAACAAACCTGCTCAGGAGTTGTTGTTGTTGTTGTTTTTATCAGTAAGCTCTTAGGCTGTAATTCTTAAAGAGTCTCAAAGGCTGCAGCTAGACTGCAATTCTAGAAAATGCCCCCAGGGGTGTGATTATTTTTTATTGTCTCATAGTAAGTATCCTTTGGTCATAATTTACATCTTAACTTATGTCACTCTTCCACTAATTACGATGTCTTGTTAACATCAATTAAGAAAGCTAAACATTAATTTGCCAAGACAGTTACTCGGCTTAGTGGACATCTTGCATTAGTATATATTTTAAAGGTCATTGCTGGACTTAGGGTCCATTGACCTGGCAGCATCCCCTCTGGAAACACTGAAAGCTGGAGAGACAAATCATATTCTAAATCAACAGAACTATCATGGCAAAGGAAAAACTGCAGAAAAAAAAAAAAGATGGTTCAAAGGAGAATTAATTTAAAAGTTGAGTGCTAAATAAAGGAAAGTATAATTCAGTAAAAAAATAAAAATAATTGAAATACTGTTTAAATTTTTTTAATTTATGATATATCTGTGAATAATCTTCAATGCAAGTAAAAGAGTCAAGTATTATATGTATCTCTTCTAAATACATTCAAGAACAAACTGAAGTAAATATTCACCCTATGGATTCCAAGAATTCTGCAAGCCATCTTCCACCTCCAAATTGTTAACAGTGCATTATCAGGCTAACAGGATCTACAATCACCTAGGAGACATGGCTCTGAGAATGGTTGGTAGGGATTAGTTAGATCAGGTTACCTGAGCTGTAAAGCTCAACCCTCAATAGGAGATAGAGCCCCCTACATACACACACACACACACACACACACACACACACACACACACACACACACACACGGGGGTGGGGGGATGAGAAAGCAAGCTGAACACAGGCATTTATCCACGACCTTGCTTCCTGATTTTACATGCCATATGAGCAATTGTCTCCTGATCCTGCTTCTGTGACTTCTCATGAGAAACATACCTTTCAAATGTAAACTAAAATAGATCATCAGGCACTAGTCACAGCTATAAAAAAGGTGACTAATATAAATGTGATTGGTAATATGTGTGTGATTCAGAAATAAAAACATGGGAAGTTAACTGAAAGTCTGAAGCCAGGAGTACTTGGCTTAAGGGAAAACTTCCTTAAGGGAAAATGGTCCTGCTAACCATGGAAGTACCATTTAATTATACTTGGATGTTTCATATCTTGAATATGAAGTGTTCTTCTGCAGGCTTGCATTCTGATACTTGTTCTACAGTGAGTGGCAGCATTTCAGAGGCTTGAGACTAGCTTGGCAGAAGTAGGTGATTAGGGGAAGGACTCTGAATGTGTTCCCACCCCCTGGTTCCTATCACACACTTTGTCATCTGCTGTGATAGGAAAAATATCTATCACAAATTCCACCATGTTTATTCCCCACCATGGAGAGCAAAATTCCATGAAATTGTGAGCCAAAATATATCTTTCCTCCCTAAGATGTTTGTGTCATTTATTTTGATCGTGGAAATGTAAGAACTCACAAGGTTCCTTGGAGTGTGCAAGGCAAGTGAAATCATTTGTAGTCTGAGATTTATAATATAGAAACCTATATTTATTGAAGGGCTATGCAGGCACATCTGAAATCTTACCAAGCACATCCCTTTGTCTCAACCACCAACACTAGGGGATCTCTCTGGAAACTGATGGGGCAAGCTAGCCAGGGAATGAGGTAGGTAATCATTCTTCTCCCTGTCTTCCATCTCAAATTCCTATTCACATCACCAGCCCTGTAGCAGACCATCTGCTGGAGCCCATCTTCCCTTTCTTCTCCCACTTCCTGAGGAGTTCACAGATCCTCAAGGCAGACACAGCTTTACTCCCTCCTGTGGGCACTCTCAACCCCATCCCTCACCTTCCAGCCCATCTTCATTCCTCTCTGTAAGCTCCTCATACCTAGAAACACATTCTATCTGGGCCCCCAGCATACCCCCAGCTTAAACACCTAGGTGGGACTCAGAAGCACTCCCTACCATGCAATGCACAGCCACCACTCTTCCCTAAGTTTCAGACAGGTAATCAGAAAACTCACCCAACAAAATCGCATCACAAAACATCAAACTATACAAATCTAAATAGCATGATCCACCCTCTTCAAGGTGACATACGAGATAGGGTAATGATGAAGAAATCTGATAACGAAGCTTAGAGCATCACAGAAGAGGAACAGTATGGCTTTGTACTATTTACAATCTTTGAGAAATTTAAATTAAAAAGTTCAACTAAACATTAAGGAAGATTATTTGTTTGCTTTTGGTTTGGAGATTATTTCAGTTTGTACCCCAACTTTGTGTCATCTCCTGCCTCAATCTCCATATTGCTGGGATTAGGTGTGAGCCGTAGCAGTCAACTTAAATTCTTAGATATAATAACAAACTTGCATATATTAAAGCCTACATCTAAATCAAATAAGAATTCTTCAGATTATTACTAACATGATTTACATGGATTCAATATTGCAACTCAAAGTACTTTAATTATATGATTAGTATCATCACTATAACAAATAAAATGCTCTTCTTTTATTATTATTTACTATAAATCTCTATTATAATTATGTACTAGGTCATCAGGAGCCCAGTGTACATGATTAAGTCTTGATGGACAGCCCAAAGATACCTCAGTAAGGCACCTACCTTGTGGGTGAAATGGCCAAGTAAAAAGCTGTCAGTAATCAAAGTGTTTGCATCACTTTCCAAAATGTCAATTCCAAAATCTCTGCATGCATAAACTTGGAAGTTTCTCAGGTGCAGATTGTTACTTCTAAAAATCTATAAAATAACATCCTAAGTTATGTCAAAGGTCTAAGGATTGGTTTTTCTCATAGGCTTCTTAAGACCTCTTTAATTATTGATTAAGTATAAATTAGTAAATAAGCACACTGGCATATTTAAACAGGTTTTGTCAATCAGTATTACTACAGACAAAGTAGTTAACAAATCCCGTTGGAAATTACATTTCTCCTCTAACAGACAATACATTAAAAAGGTCGATGTGAACTGTCCACATATTTCAAACAATCCTACACTCCCCAAAAGTCCACAATTCATTCACAAAAGCATAACATCAAAAATGTGAGTTTCACATTTTAATACATTTAGTACATTCCACAAGGAACTCAAGAAGAAGGAAGACCAAAAGGTGGACATTTCATTCCTTCTTAAAAGGG
>NW_022196896.1:49296577-49310859 GCF_008632895.1 Mastomys coucha
TTTGTTTCTTTGTTTTTTGGAGGGGAAACTGGGAATGGAGAAATTTACATGTAAATAAAGAAAAAAATCCATAATTCAGTATGTCTACAGATTCCTTGTGTGTGGATTCTACATGTGCATATATATTTATGAGAACTTGAGCTAGCACCGCTACAGAGGGATGAAGGAGTAACAAAGCTTAGGTGGGGAAAGCATCCCAGGCCTGTGGGATGCTCTTACTATTCATCTTCCTCTTATATTAACAAGGTGATCTTGAGCAAGGTGATCATTAACTTCCCTAGGCTTGAGGTTCACCATCTTTAAAATGAGGACCAACAGCTGAGCTAGTGATCACCCTTGATCATTAGATTACATCATATCTGCATTCATACTTGAATTGAAAGTGTTCTAAGGAGGTACTAATGCATGAATTTCCTAATGTGCCTGCTGGTAAACAGATGGTAAACTAACACTTCTTTAAAGACGGATCTATTAGTATAAAACAGGTAAGACCTGAACTGACTTGAAGACAACTACAACCTAGTTACCGGGACCCACAAACACTTCATTGGCAAACATAGTCACAAATAGTAACACCAAGCCCTAGCTACCAAATCTTTGGTTTTAAGTTATAAACTAGCAAAGTATACCTATTTGAAAATGAGTACAATGTTCATTTTTATTATAATAAGAGAAACTGTATTTATGAAACTTGATGGAAATAATGTTTTTAAACTGTTACTAAATACAGAAATTGAATAGAGTTTGGTTCAAATCAATAATTCTTATCTATGGGACTTAAGAAAATATTCCTCAGTACATAATTTTTTTAAAAAAACTAAATTAAACAAAATATCAAATACAATTAGTTTTGCTAGCTATCCTAATCATGAACTTTAGGCTTTCATCATTCAAAATTGTCTTCCTTTTACTGAGAACTTGAATGAATGTTTAGCTGTGATTTTTTTTTTATTTTGTTCTAGTCTCTAAATTTTCTACATATTACCTCATCTGTACATTCTAGACTGCAGATTTACAGATAGCAGAGATTTAATGAGTGCAAGTTTCTTTTTGTAGTATTGGTGACCCTAGGTAATTTTAGTTGTTCCTAACAAAGAGCACACAGGCAAAGTTCCCTTTTAAAAACCCATTGTGATGATAAAAGCTAAATGAGCAAACATGGATCTAGTTTTTTGCTTTTGAGAAAAAAACAGAAAATCAAATGCATTGATTAAAGTGACATCTAGAACTAAAATTGAATTCCGTTGGGGAGCCATGATTTTCTTAAGACTGAGGCATTCACTATTCAGGCTATTATACTACCTAGTACATATTTGTGTCTGTACAATGCAGTTGGTTGTGTTCCTAATCTAAGTATATGGATTCTGACAAGTCCTTGACTTTCTGATTCTTCATTTATAGGTCATAAGTAGGAACAGGAAGGGAAGTTCCTGGATGAGCTTCTATACTTGACACCTCTTGACAGTATATGTCCCTAAAACCATGTTCTCTATTAGGACTGTTGGAGGAAATGACCTCTGGTGTAGGATTTATTCATTCAACACCACACACACACACACACACACACACACACACACACACACCCCTACCTATGATACCTAGGATGCCATTGACACTAATTGTGATAACATTACAGTGTTCTCTTCCTTTTCAAACTGATAACCTTTGGCTAGAGTGATGGATCAATCCACCTCTAGAAACCAAAAACATATGTTATCGTCTATGTATTATATGCATCCTAAAATAAAAAGCATACCTGGGCACCACCAGCACTTGCCCAAACCATGAAGTTTTGGAACAGAATGAAGCCAGTGTCATTATTCCAAGGTGGTTGAAATTTAGGATATACAAGGAGACCATATCTAGAAATCAAAGCCAAGAATAAAAGTAAATTATTCAACTTTTTCCCCATTGGAATTAAAGGGGGCTTATGCATTTTTAAAAACTGACACATAGTCATGGAACATCTTTACAGATATATGTGTGACATTTCAATGTATAACCACATTATGTGATGTTCAAATCAGGATATACGTATTTATCTTCTCAAATATTTAGAATTATATTCTCAAATATAACAATTATAGTAAGAATATATAATATCCTCTCCAGTTTTAGGTCTGTTTTCCAGTTGAAAGCAGGGTTATTGAGGAGGGGGATTGTCTTGAGTTGTTTGAATGTCTTCTATAGACTATACTCATATATCTTGTCAGATACCCTCTGTTTTGGGAAGTTGAGACAAGTCTCTTACTACTCAGCACAAGACAGAGTTCCTGCCCCAAGACTGATCTCTTCACTCACTTCCTGGTCTGTGTCTACAAGCCTCCCATGGGATCACCACTGCATCTGCTACCAACCCCTTGGAAATTCAATTTATATTTTCACTGAATTTTCTTTAGCTACAGATGGTATACTATTTCTCTGGCTTCTGAAGTGACTCCCTTCTCCTCTATATCCCATTTAATAAGTGTAATCAACATGTTTAATATAACTCACAATAGGTAGACAAAAAATGCATTCTTGGTGTCCATCAATAGACAAATAAGTGGAAAAGATGTCATATATACTTATGATTAAATATAATTTAGCCTTAAAAATGATAAAACCCTGCTTCTTGTGGTAATGTTTATAAATTCATAAGATATTGTACTGAGTGATATTAACCAGAGCCAAGAAAAAAACTACCTATATCAGAAATCTAATAGATCTAAATTTCAGGAGCAGGTAGTATAAGGTGATAGTATAAGGACTGTCTGGAAGGCAACTGGGTCAAGTAAGTACAAAACAATAAAGTTTTGAATGTGTAAGATGAATAGGTTCTATAAATACATTGTGTGGCATAATACCTATAATTAAGCAATATTGCATTGATTGTACCAGCTTGCAATCCCACCAACAATGAAGGAGTGTTCCTCTTTCTCCACAACCCCACCAGTATCTGTTGTTACCTGAGATTTTGATCTTAGCCATTCTGACTGGTATGAGGTAGAATCTCAGGGTTGTTTTGATTTGCATTTCCCTGATAACTAAGGATGTTGAACATTTCTTTAGAAGCTTCTCAGCCATTCAAGTTTCCACAGTTGGGAATTCTTTGTTCAACTCTGTACCTCATTTTTAATAGGGTTATTTAATTGTCTGGAGTCTAATTTCTTGAGTTCTTTGTATGTATTGGATATTAGCCCACTATGGAATGTAGGATTGGTAAAGATCTTTTCCCAATCTGAAACTCAAGTAGAAGGAAGACCAAAGTATGGGTGCTTCAATCCTTCTTAGAAGGAGTAACAAAATACTTATGGAAGGAAATATGGAGACAAAATGTAGAGCAGAAACTGAATTGAAAGTCCATCCAGAGTCTGCCCCACCTGGGGCTCCATCCCATATACAGTCACCAAACGCAGACACTACTGTGGATGCTGAGACATGCATGCTGACAGGAGCCTGATGTAGCTGTCTCCTCAGAGGCTCTGCCAGAATCTGACATAAACAGAGGCAGATGCTCACAGCCAACGATTGAACTGATCACATGGTCCCCAATGGAGGAGTTAGAGAAAGGACTGAAGGAGCTGAAGGAGTTTGCAACCCCACAGAAAGAACAACAATATCAACCAACCAGAGCTCTCAGGATCTAAACCACCAACCAAGGAGTACACATGGAGGGACCCATGGCTCCAGTCGTATATGTAGCAGAGGATGGTCTTGGGCATCAGTGGGAGAAGGCGGCCTTGGCCCCGTGAAGGCTGGATGCCCCAGTGTAGGGGAATGTATGATGGTTGGTATAGTGTAGGGTGATGAATCTTGGTATAAATTGTAGAATTGGCTTCATGGGTATATACTTATCTCCAAGCTTATCAAGTTTTATATGTTAGGTATACAAAACAATTTCACGGCAAGAACACTCCAATAGCATGGCTATAAACAATATATTGTAGCTTTGCCAAGACTCAGACAAATTCCAAGAATCATGCACCCTTTGTGCATAAAAGCTGTAATTGCTAAATCATAAACATTGCATGCAAAATGTAAATAAGTTTTTCCAGCATTACCTTGTACAAGAATGAGCAGTATTCCAATTGAATGAGAGAAGCGGAGCTTGTAATGTTTGGCTGGTCACAAGGTGGAAAACATATCCATAGCCAGCTGCACACACTCTGTTGCCCTACAGAATTTAAGGGGGTTTGAAAAATAGTTATATTATACATGCTAAGGTTGCTATTTAAGGAAGGAATTTTATTAGGCCTTTCTATTTTATTATTCTATCCTTTCATGTATGGTGGAGTCAGTTGTTCCAGATCCCAGGACAGGATCACCCCCTTCTACCACTTCCCGAACTCCAGACAACTTGGCTGCACTAGAAATTGCCCATCTCAATAACTACCAACCCTTTAAATCCTTCTTGAAAATTCCATGGTGAGAAGGTGCCCTCATTAGTTTTATGTCAACAAATTAGAGTCATTTTGAAATAGGAACGCTCAGTTCAGAAAATGCCACCACAAGATCTGCCTGTAGGCAAGTCAGTAGTGCATTTTCTTGGTTAATGATTGATGTGGGTGAGCCCAGTTTCCATGGGGTGGTACCTCTCCTGGAAGGTGCTCCTAGATGGTTTAAGAAAACAGGCTGAGAAAGCTATGAGAAGCAAATCAGTAAGCAGCATTCTTCCATGGCCTCTGTTTCAGTTGCTTCCTCTAGGTTCCTACCCTGCTCATATTCCTGCCCTGAATTTCCTCAGCTATGGACTACTGTCTAGAAGTGTAAGCTGAAATAGACCCTTTTTATCCCCAAGTGCACTTTGGTCAGGGTGTTCAAGAGAAACCCTAACTAAGACAGAAGGTTTCCTGTGACACCTCATCAGATGTGAGAGTCATCTGGGTAGTCCTTTTGGTACATACCATGAGACACAGTTGCTTTCCAAGGTAAGAGCCAAGGCTGCAGTCTCCTCCCTTGGTTATCCTTAGTTCTGAGACATGTTGGCTAAGTTCAATTACAAGCTAAATCTCTTCAATACACTTTGGTTCTTTTCAAATTACTAAATTACCTCAATATGTCTTCATAGGGTACACTAAATAATTTAATATTTTTATGTGTTTTTTATGAAATCTAGCTTCTCCATGGATTGCTATCCCAATTGAATTAGAAATTCAATTCTGATCAAACAGAAGTATAATTAAGTTATTTAAAAAAAAAAAAAAAACCTCTATGAAGTATTTACAAGATTTTCATTGCTGTGTAATACACACTAAGACAGAGTTAAAAATAATGATTTCCGGAAGGTCTAATCCTGTGTGTATGCATGTGCATGTGTGTGTGCGTGTTTGTGTGGGTATGGGTGTGTTATGTGTCATATGTGTTTGTGTGTGCGTTTATATATGCATGTTCATATATATTTAACTTGGTCTACCAAATATTTGCAAAGACTTTTACTCATTACCAACAACTTAAAATGAGAAGACAATATAAAATTTCAAATTCCACTATGGTGGTTTGAATAAGAATGTCCTCCATAGGCTCATATATTTGAATGTTTGGTTCCCAATAGGTAGACAGTTTTGGAAGGACTTTAAGGTTTCAAAATCTCATGTCTGACCTAGTTTTGCCCCCTCTTTCTGCCTCCTCCTGCAAATCAGGATGTAATCTCTCAGCTACTGCTCTATTGCCCTGCCTGTCTGTCTGTTGCCATGTTTCCTGCTATCATGATCATGAAATAATCCTCTGATGTTATACTGAAGGCCCAATTAAATGCTTTCTGTTATGAGCTGTCTTGGTCATAGTGTCTCTTCACAGCAATAGAACAGTAAACAAAGATAATCCTGGGATCCCTCACTCCTATGTGGCAGAACCAAGGAGTATTTAGAGATGGGGGAAGGGGAGCCTTTCTTCTTGACCCATGGATTTTATTGCCATAGTATACTCACTTCCTGCTTCACTCATTCCTGATAAATTCCTGTTCATTTTTGGACTCTGAATTTGCAATCAAATTCTCACTGCAGAAAGCAAAATAAATGGAATACTGGCTGTTCAGCGGGTGTTTCTTTTGTCCTGTCCTAAATTGTACCTGCATCTTCTCAATTGTATACTGTCACATCCACTACTTGGAAAATAAAATGTGAATTAAAACATACTGTTGGTGAGAATGTAGGGGGGAATCACTACTCTATCACAGCCTGGCACAGACTGGATATTTTCATATGTATGAGGCATACTATAAGGAAAATCTATAAGTAGATTAGTGGTTGTCTAGAGGTAAGAAGACAATGGGAGATGGGGGACCAATGAGGATGAACTTTATGGGGGGATGATGAAAATGTTCTGATTTGCATTGAAGACGGTTCTTCAGCTCTACAAATACAACCAAGCTGTTTTGCTGTATACTTTAACTAAGTTTATCATAATAGGATAAGTTCTATCTTTATAAACCCTTTACTTCTAAGATTTCAGAGCCCTCTTCAGCACCCATGAGGTACTCAACCCATTTCACTGGTAGGTATTCCTTATTTTCTTTAGATTGAATAAGCTTGCTTTATCTCATGGCTTCAAGACACTCTGCAGCAACATTTTTATTGGTGTTTATTATGGCATTAGAGCATAATTTGAGGTCTTATTAAACTTTGAGCCGGGGTGACCCACTGATACCTGACATGTATCAGCATTTTCTATAAAAGGTGGAACTTAAAGATCTTATTCTTTGGTTATGCTTCATGTTCCACAAAACATACATATAAAGCCCATGGCGGGGGGGGGGGGTTGAAGGAATTCTCCTTCCTCAGAGGGCTCCAGTCTGTTGAAATGCCAATCAGGGCCAGACTTTCCATGAGTCTGAAAGGCTGACCACAGGACCTGGTCAGGGAGCTAACACATGCTGACACAATCATCTTGCTGTTTACCTAACTTAATTTGGTATTTATTGTGGGCCCCAGAGCCTCTTTACCCTGGCTGCTTGTAAACAGTCTTTTCCTGGTTTTCCACAGTTACAGAATGTTTTCTTCCCAAGTGAACTTGTTGACCTGTTCTCTCTTCGCTAAATTTCATTATTTGAGATTCCAAATAGTTCTATTTCCTGAGGTCATTTACAATTCTAGTCTCATTTCTCTTACCACATAGCATTCAGAAAATGGCACGTTTGGGTATCTATTTATTGTGGTTTATGAAGTTGAATTGCTGTTCAAGAGGCCACAGGACTTGAGGAACTCTGAGCCTTCTCTAAGGTCTCATTGATTTTTAGGGGATCACAATCTAGAGAATACAGACCAAGGACAATTTTGTGAAATGTATGGAAATATCTGGAAACAGTTTTTATCACACTTCACAGGGCAGAGGAAAGTACCATTAATATTTAAAAGAATGGTATGTAGAAGAAACCTGCAACTATCCACCCCAAAAGACCACAGTTAAGAAAGCCTACTTAATAGGCTCCCAGGTGCTATCAAAGTAATTAACATCGACATCCCACTGTCCTATATGATGGAATTCCATATTTTTTATCCTAAATATGAAACTGCAACTAATTATAATGAGGACTATTTTAGCAGTCTTTCCATGAATGTATTTGTCTTTTTAAAATAATCAACTCTGGCACTAAGCATTCTCAAAGAGAATATTACCTAGTTATTTCAGTCCTAGGATAAAAAATAAAAATAAAATTAAATTTAAAACCACTAATAATAGCCAGAAAGAACCCAGATGTCCCTCAACAGAGGAATGGATAAAGAAAATGTGGTACATCTACACAATGGAGTACAACTCAGCTCTTAAAAACAATGAATTTCTGAAATTCTTAGGCAAATGACTGGATCTGGAGAACATAATCCTGAATAAGGCAACCCAGTCACAAAAGAACACACATGGTATGCACTCTCTGATAAGTGGATATTAACCCAGAAGATCGGAATACACAAAGTATACTCCACAAACCACAAGAAACTCAAGAAAAAGGAAGACTAAAGTGTGGATACTTCGTTCCTTCTTAAAAAGGGAAACAAAATCCCCATGGAAGGAGTTGTAGAGACTATGGAGCAGAGACTGAAGGAAGGACAATCCAGAGACTGCTCCACCTGAGAATCCTTCCCATATTCAATCATCAAATCTAGACATTGTGGATGCCAGCAAGTGCTGGCTGACGGGAGCCTGATATAGCTGTCTTCTGAGAGGCTCTGACAGTACCTGACTAATACAGAAGTAGAGGCTCACAGCCATCCATTGGACTGAGTACAGGGTCCCCAATGAAGGAGCTAAAGAAAAAACCCAAGGAGCTGAAGGGTTTGCAGCCCCTTAGGACGAACAACGATATGAACTAACTAGTACCCTCAGAGCTCCCAGAGACTGAACCGCCAACCAAAGAGTACACATGGTGGGACTCATGGCTCCAGCAGCATATGTATAGCAGAAGATGGCCAAGTTGATCATCAATGGGAGGAGAGGCCCTTGGCCTGGTTAAGGTTCTATGCCTCAGTGTAGGGGAATGCCAGGGCCAGTAAGCAGGAGAGGGTGGGGTGGTGAGCAGGGGGAGGGAAGAGGGAACAGGGGTTTGTTTTTGTTTTATTTTATTTTATTTTAATTTTTTTCTTTTTTTTTGGAGGGGAACCTGGGAAAGGAGATATTATATGACATGTAAATAAAGAAAACATCTAATAAAAAACACTAATAATTCTCAGCCTCAGAAATAATCCTTATCTCTCAGGATGTGAATATAAGTGCTCAATATATCTGTCCAAAACAGTGACACACCATAGTGCTTATTCCCAATTGGGAATATAAAAGGAAATCTTTGTCAGCAAATACCATATGGATGTCCATCTTCCAGGCCACCAAATAACTACCTCTATCACATGTAAGACCATGCCTCTAACCCAAACTATGATCCACAAGTACCTAAGAACTGGGGGGGGGGGGGTCAAACAAGAAAGCTCTAGGGGCAGGGAGAAGGTATGATTAGTATGGTTCTTCCATGCAAGCATGAGGACAGGAGTTTAGATCCCCAGCTTCTATGTAAAAAGATTTACATAGCACCTCATGCTGTTTGTATTCCTAGTGCTTAAAGTAGAGTCAAGAGGTTCATTTGAGTTTGGTGGACAAGGATCAACTGAATAGACGTGCTCCAAAATCAGTGAGGTACACTACGTCGATAAATACCACAGAGGGCCAGGAAGCTGAACCTTCCTTCACCTCTGGAGCACACACTGTAGAAGAAAAAATCCAACTCCTATAAGTTATCTTCTTATTTTTACTTATGGGTCATAGCACATGCATGTGTGCACATATGTTTGCATGTGCACACACACAAATGCACAACACAATAAATAAATTTTAATATTACAAACAAATTAGTTGGCTATCTACTGAAGAAGACATCTGACATCAAGTTTTGGCACACACACACATGCACACACATGCCCACACAAATGTATGTTTACATTAATGTTATTTTAAATGAGGAAAAATTGAAAGCATTTCTTCTACGATTAGGAATGAGACAAGGTGTCAATCTCTCCACTCCTTTCAATATACTACACACACACACATACAGACACACACACACACACACATGCACACACACACTGATCTCTCTTCAGCACCTACCTTTTCTACAAGCACACAAATAATAAGAATACACACCAGAAGTTGACAATGCCACTCTCAGTTTAAGATATATATCAGTTTTATTAACTGTATGCCAGCTCATCACCAAGTCTTCATGAAAAAGAAGTATGTTCTGAAAGTTCAGAAAGATATTTCATACATCCCCTTTCACCACCACTGCCAGCATGTGTTCAGAAAGCATACATTTTGAACAAATGAAAGTGTTTGTTGAATCAACCTGCCTCAGTGCCATTAATATTTATGGAACATGTAAATGAGCACATACAAACACTCACTAAGTACATTTATAGTTGGAAGGGATATTGAATCTTTGGTCCTATGTTAGCCAGTAAGACTCTTTCTTATAAAAGTACATCAGCAGCCACCTTATGTTACCACCCAGCCCTTTCTCTCACTTCCAATTGGTTACTCTACAAAGAAGTTATGAAGAAAGCAAATACTTATGCAAGCAGCCAGAGGCTTGCAGGGAAGGGTTTAAGGCCAGCAGGGAATTTTGTGTGGAAATCAATTTCTTTGTGGAAGTCAATGTGTTATGGACATTCAAAAGCAAGAGAAATCCCAGAGAGAAATTAACTGCCCAAGTAAAGCCAGCTCCTTGAGGTGTTTGCATCTATAGTGACTGGCAGAAAAGGGGGACGGGAGGGTGACTTAACCCTTCAGGCAGCTCTTAAGTATGGATTACCTACTGAATGTGCAAAGCCAGAGGACTGAGGTTGGGTCCTTTAAAACAGAATTCCTTATAAAATTGGTTAACAAACCAGAACAAATTCTCTCAAATCAAATGGATGTCACCATCAGATTCCTTTCCTAATGGACTCTCCTAACTCTGTGCTCATAGGAAGACTCTGACACCTATGTATGTATGGGCCAGTCCGAAGCATGGGGAGGGAATTACCTCCTGCTGCCTGCGTGTAGTCTTTCCAACAGGAGGGAATAGGGAGAATGGGCTCATGAATATTAGGTCAGGTAAAAAGAATGGAAGACAGATTATGAATGCCAGAGCTGTTGAGAGAAGACAGAGGTAGCGTAGACAGCAGAAGCTAGAGTGATGCATGGAGGCATGGCCACCAATGCGCTCTTAGAAATCAAGGTAATGTTTCACATGGGAGTGCAGGAAGACGGCCATGCACCTGTAAACTCCAATAAGATGCTACAAAAGTGCTCCCTGATGAAGTACAGTGTGGACTTGCATTTTCAGAGAAACTGACTTTTATTAGACTTGGCTGCTGCCTGAGTAGGGACAGAGCAGACAAATTGAGGATAGAAAAACTAAAAAAAGGAGGAAAAAAGACAAAGAAATAGAAATTCCTTTGTACTTTGTAGAGTTGAAGGTGAGTGAGTTCCAAAGGTGTCCAACTGGAAATGAAGATGAACTCTCTACACTGTGGCTAAGAATTTGATTGAAGATTCTGGGTTAGTACTAGGGGGCAATGACATAAAAGCACAAACTATTGTCCAAACTTTAAAATGTCTTTCTCAACCACCAAGTCCAGGATTTCAAAGGCAGGCTCATATGTGGAGGAGCGTGTGTGTGTGTGTGTGTGTGTGTGTGTGTGTGTGTGTGTGTGTGTGTTTTGAGACTGAATATCCACATTGGAAAATTAGACTATGTTCTTCAAGTCTCCATGAGGAACTTGTCTCGTTTACTATTATTACATCAATAATATGTTCCTATTTTTATGTTATTCAGTGACCAGAGACAAGTTATTGGAGGAAGCTGGGTAAAAGGAATGAGGGAAGACTCTTGTCTTCTTGTGAGTCTGAAATTATTTCCAAATTAAAATTTTCAAGGATCAGGATATATTTCAGTGAGTTAAGTATTTGCTTTGCAATTATGAGGCCCTACAATCAGATTGCTGGCACACACGTAGAGCACAGCAGTGCATACCTGCAACTCCATTCCCAAGGGTCAGAAACAGACAGACAGGTGCTGAGCTCACTGGCCAGCAGTCAAGCTAAATCAGTTAACTCTGAGTTCAGTGAGAGACTCTGCATCAAAACTCCATGAATAAAATGAGGCAGAGAAAAAAATAGAGGAAGAAAGTAGACGTTGGATTTCTGGAATCCTCATGCATGAGCACACAAATGCACACATATGTGTGCTCTTAGGGGCATGCCCATGCACACATGTGCTCAAGTATGAAAACAGGAACAAACCACAAGCATATAGGACAGCAAAGTTTAAAATAAGAGGGGCAACACTAGTTAATTACTGTAATAAAGGGAGAGATAAGGCTAGAGTACATTCCCCTGAGAGAGAATTCCAGAGACAGTCACACAGTGCGACATGAAAGCCACCATCATGCGACTGACCTTCAGAAGGAAGAAATTATGAAATCACTCTCTCCTGCACAGAAGAACTTTCTATTGCACTGCTTTCACACACACACACACGCACACACACACACACACACACGTGTATATATATATACACACATATGTGTGTATATATATATACATATAAGTATATATATATATACACACATACACATATGTATATATATATATATATATATATATATATATATATACACTATTGCACCTCTTTTCTCTTTGAAATAAAAGCATTTATTTCTAGAATTCATTCTCCAAAGTATTCTGTGTCTCATCCCTCCTCCATACTGGAAATGTTGCAATAAATACAAATCTGCCATTTGCTCAATCACTCAAATGAGCTAGCTTCCTTGGCCCTAAAAACAAGAGAAATTTGTAATGTTTCAACCTTGTAATCTATCCTTGGCTATCATGTATATGATTAAAAGGAAACATTCTAGATAAAAACAATATGAAACACATAAGATGAAATCTATAGCATAGCTGAAACTTTGAGATGAGATGAACTTTATGAAACTGCACATCCACAGGGGAGACCATCAGCATCTATGTGATGCAAGAGATGAAAGGATGAAAGAGTTGGCCACTCATCCACCCTCAAAAGATTAGGGGATCTTATAACCTATTTTCTATTCTGTTTTCATACACACACACACACACACACACACACACACACACACACACACATATATATACATGGATCATCAGAAACCAAACTCAAGACAAGTTGTGTTTAACTTTTTATATACACATATATATGTGTATATGTGCTTAACTTTATATATACACATATATATTTAAATATATACTTGTAAATATATATTTATATATAGATATATTTTATATATAAATACATACATATATTGCAAATGTAATATTTGTATCTAAATAAAAATATACACATATTTTTTAAAAAAATAATCCCACAAAGAAAAAACCGTAATGTATGGAAATAAAAGGCATGCAAAAGAGGAACAAGTATGTGATTTCAGCTTCATTTTTCTGTTGCCAACTAGGTGTGCTTTCTAGATTGATTACCCCTCCAAGAAAATTAAAGTACCTTCTACAAGTTCAAGTGAGGAGTTTTTGCTCAACCAGTATTATTACATCCATGTATTGTACCCGGATGAATATTTTTGCACAACCTCCATGTTAATGGAGAAGCCTTTCACCCAGCTTCTTCTAATATAGGCAATATAGTCTTTGTAACCTTTGCTTTCCAGATGGGTCTCCTGGTACCCTGCATGGAAGATGGGTCAGCTTTTCTATGACCATAAAATATACCACCTACTCAGGGAGGAAAGGTTATTCCAGCCTCACAAAGGATGAGCTGAGAAACTTTTATCAACATGTCTACATGCTTCTATGTAGATGAGATTGTATTACCCAAGAAAGTCTTAAAAACCGCAACTCTCCAGGCCCCAGAGCTGACTTCCTAGCTATGCAACAAACCCAGTAGTGGCCAAAAAGTTAAGCACAACTTGTCTAGAGTTTGGTTTCTGATGATCCATGAAATTCTGCCTCCTTTGTCACTGGCCTATTAGCTAGCCTTATTAGGCACCTAAAATGGTGTGTAAGTGCTGTGCTTCAGAAAGACACAATTAGGAGTGTAAGGAGTCTTGAGCAGAGAACCACAACTTTTATTAGGGGTTATTCAACTGAGGGTAATTAAGAGCAGCTTGTCCTGTGTGCTCCTCAGAAACTGGGCATAAGTGTTGTGACACTGTCGGGCTGTGCATCCACAGATGCTCAGAGCAGCATCCTGGGAAAGGGAGGGTCTGAACTTCTGCTGGAAGTAGACTAAGGGATATAATAACTAATGGGAAGAAAACGAAAAGTCCTCCTGCTATTGTAGTATAACTCCCCACTCTCAAATTTGTGGTTAATCATAAGAAAAAAAAACCCAAGTAACTAAAACTCCATAGCATTAAGTTGCCCTGAATAATGGAATAAAATTAAAATTGTGCTCCTGAAACTTAATGTCTCATATGCCTCCTGACTCGATGTAAGACTCTCTTTTGTTAAAAATACAGGCAGATGAATATGATAGGCTACAGGTGATTTAATAAGTAATCTGCATCAGAACCAAGAGATTCAAAACGAGATACTTCAGTCTGCATTACCAGAAAGGGATCAATGTACAACTCATTAAGATCCCTATAGGAATCATGCTAAGTAGCTTTTATAGGAATCCTGAGAATAACTGTTAAATTGCCCACTTGACACAAAATCATAAAGAAATTTGATACTAATCAAGTATCAAATTGAACAATTGAAATCAAATATCTGATGCTGTGGGAAGCCCTGCTGTGCTCTCGGAGATTCTCAAACCGAAACTACAAGTTGACAGCTAGTCT
>NW_022196896.1:49329691-49339627 GCF_008632895.1 Mastomys coucha
AGGTCTCCCACATTCCCGGTTCGTGGAAACCCACGCTAGTAGGAAGCTGCTGGTCGGTATCCTACATGATGCTACTGTGAACTGCTGGAAGGGATCCTTATGTGCTATCAGTTTATGTTCTCTTGGTAGAACCAAAGCTCTTACCTCAATTACATTGGTGAGACTGAAAGTGTAGATGCCAGCTGGGGCCAACATTTCAGAACTGGACAGTCCCTCAGCCCCAGAAACACTGATGATCACATTGTTTCTTATTGTACTTCCCTGTTCCCACCAACCTAATTTGAATAAAAGATAAATCAAACAAAAGCGATTTATAATCAATTAAAATGTATATAGCTCATTACTTTTAGACTCTGTTTATATAAACTATATTTCATATATATCATATTACATTATTATGTAGTATAAATATGGCACTGGAGATAGTTCAATGTCTAAAAGAAATATACTATTCTTGCGAAAGACTAAAGTTTAGTTCCCAGTACTCATATTAGGCAGCTCACAATCTTCCATAATCTTCCCGAACATTCCAGCTTCAGGGCTACTCTAGCTCCCTCTTCTGGCCTCACAGGCACCTGCACTCATATGTACAACATGATGCACATACATTCATACAATTAAAGATGAATTTTAAAATATATGTATATCTTTGATGAGGGTTGAGAGATGTTCTGATCTGTGGGTACAACAATAGGTCATCATGAACCATTTTAATTCCATGTCAATTTAGCTAAATAATAGTATTGTTTTTGATAAGGAAAGAAGAAAAACAAACAAGTCTTCTCAAAGTTGAGTGGAATGGAATAAGATAGTTAAGAGCAGGAAGGAATTGGGGCATGAATAGACTTCAAATATATTATATGAAATTCTCAAGAATTAATAAAATATTTTATGTACCATTAGAAAATTCAGTATGTTTAATTATTTACAATAATTATCAATATAGCATGACATCTGCCTATAAGTTATGATAGTCATAGATAAACTAAAATGAATTCAAAATAAGTTTACATATTTACCATTTTTTCTTCCAGTAACAGTCTCATTAATGCTAAACCTTCTGTCCAGGTAGGACCCTGAGAACAGAAGATCATATTGCTTTTGAATATTTGATGTCACTCAGGAAAGCAAGAGGAAAGATAACATTATTCCCTGTCTGGAAGATTTTTATCTACGGAAGATATTTATCTATTAGGCAGAGGAAAAGGTACATGTTGTATGCACTATAAGTCTTAGCATCTTATGGATCTGGTTTCCTTTAAAGAAAATAATCATAGGAATAGACCTTCTATTTTAATTATAGATGTAGTCTAAGTAAACAATTTCGTTGTCCAAACTTGGTAGATGACCCTGGTTAAACTCAATGAGTCACAAAAAACAAAAAGACATGAATGTGAGTGAGAGACTTGGAGTGTACGATAGGGGGAGAGGTGGGAGGTAGGAGGAAGTGGGAACAACCAGATTGCATTAAATACATGCATAGAATTGTCAAAGAATAAATTTAGTCAAAATATAATAATGAGCACACTGCCTGGTTCTCAACTTGTATGGAAATGGGCTAGATAGGATGAGGTACCCAAATAATGATAATGGACTTGAAGAGCAGGAAATGCCCCAACCATATGACACAAAAAGGTATTATTCATTCAATTGGATGAACATTATATGGATAGTGCCACAGAACCCATCATTGCTAGGATTTTATTTTATCTGAGATTCCCATATCACTTAATAGATCCAAGCTTATGATTGTTTTTAGACACGATTGAGAACCTTATAGTGAATTAAATTATAGTGAATTAAATATTTTAATTTCCTTGATTATAATACAAAGGCAATCAAGAGCAAATAATCCACTATAACCAAAGCTAAATTCCTGCTACAGGTGTTGTTTTAATTGCCTATTCAGTATTACTTTCTGCTAAAATCATATTGTTCGGATGACATCCTAAATATCTGCTTAACAGTCATAGACTCATATTTATAGAAAAAAGTAAACCACAGACAAGATTCTATCTGTTGACATGGCTTCCCTGTGGCCACCCTTCTCTAGTCAAAAGGCTCTGTATACCTGATGACCCCTTGTTTCTACTCTTTGCCTTCAAAGCAGAGTTTGTTTTACGTAAGCTCATAGGATCCATATTCCGTCACTAAACACCATCTAATTTGGGATTATAACCTTTTTAGCCTTTTATCTCAAAAGGTTGTTCTTAACTGTAACATAAGCTCCCCACCTCCATCATGTCACCAGGCTCACTTACAAATAAAGCACTAACAATTATAGCTCTGTTTTTAATTTCAGCAGAAATCCCTGGTATGCTTTTTACATTATGAGATAACCAGAGACTGCTTATTCATTCACTTCTTTCAGCTGACTGTCCTGCATGGAGCTATCAATACAAATGCAAAGATGACAGTGTCTCCCAAAATCTGGTGGTAAAACAAGATAAATCGGATGGTCAAAAGCGTGACACTTAATTTTAAGTTGAGAAATGCTAACCTGGAGGTGTAGAGGAGAGAGAATGTTCCGAGTGAGTAACTGTTAGGAACAGACAGAAAAGACTTGTGCAAAATCCATGGAGCACAGCAAAGTATGAGCTTTGAAAAGAATGAACTATTATATTTTTGGTTGTGAGCCTAGCCTTTAATGTCTGAGCCATGACAGGAGCCTGATATAGCTGTCTCCTGAGAGGCTCTGCCAGTGTCCGACTAATACAGAAGTAGAGGCTCATAGCCATCCATTGAACTGAGCACAGGGTTCCCAATGAAGGAGCTAGAGAAAGGACCCAAGGAACTGAAGGGTTTGCAGCCCCTTAGGACAAACAACAATGTGAACTAACTAGTACCCCCAGAGCTCCCAGGGGCTAAACCACCAACCAAAGAGTACACATAGTGGGACTCATGGCTCCAGCAGCATATGTATAGCGGAGGATGGCCCTGTGGGACATCAATGAGAGGAGAGGCCCTTGGTCCTGTGAAGGCTCGGTGCCCCAGTGTAGGGGAATGCCAGGGCCAGGAGGCAGGAGAGGGTGGGTTGGTGATCAAGGAGAGGGGGAGGGAACAGGGGATTGTTTTAGCTTTTGTTTTTTTATTTTATTTTATTTTTGGAGGAGAACCTGGGAAAAGAGATATTGTAAATAGAGAAAACATCTAATAAAAAATAAATAAAATAAATAATAAAAAAAAGAATGAACTAAAATAGCTCCTGAATCATGACAGTTCAGAGGAAGAAATGAAAAAGATCAAGATGAGTTTACACTAATCAGTTGGGGGGAAAAAAATCCCTGACAGACCATCCATCTTTAGCCCAGCTAAAATTTTTGGATTGCTTTCTAGGAGTGATATGATGCCAACTGAGACTTCTAATTATCTGAGGCTAATTCTAATGTCTGGTCTTGAACCTACAAGAACAAAAGTAGAAACTCTGCGAGCAATGGCTGGCTAGCTCTGAAACTCCAGCCTCAACCCATCACCGAAGCTCTTCCGTGCAAATTCAATTTTAAAATCTTTAGCCAACATATCCCAAGCCCAAATATCTGAGATCATACATGGACTAAGAATAATAGGAAATTACAGCAGTAAATTCTAAAACCTCCCATTAGACATGTATTAACCTGACTTCAACTTTTTAATGATTCATCTCCTATAGATACAGTTTAGGAAGTGGTGAGTAAATGTAAATTGGGATTTTAAGCTAGGTCCTATTAGATAATACTCAGAAAAAAAAAACCAATTTTATACATTTAAAATTCAACAATTTGGGAGAATGCTTTATGAGAGACTGCCCGTCCTACTTAAGAATGTATACATTAACCAAGCGAGTTTACTTACCCAGCAGCAGGGCATGACCTACAATCTTATAGAATATATTACTGTCCACCTTCAGGCCCCAGGTCCTGTGCATGCTGAGCCCTCTGCTGAAGGAGCCCCACACTGAACAGCTTTGGAGATAAGAACCTGAATAGGAAAGTGTAATGTGAACATTTCATTCACACCTTAGAGTCTCCTCTGAGTCTGTTGACCATATTCAAACAAGATATACCATCACCAAAATATATTTTCCACACAAAATGGCACAGCCATTTGGAAAAAAGAAGCAAACAAACCAGAGAATTGGGTAGTCAAGGCCACTAGATCATAAAGATTAAACTCGTTGAAATTTAAGACACAAATACTAGGAAGCGTTTATCCAAGAAGGAAAAAGTATTGCCAAGAAACAAAGCCACATGGCTGTCAAGAGTACTACCTATTCAATGCCCTCTGTCACAGTATGGTAGAGCAGAGGTCAAAGGCCTGATATAATTTAACCTGGATTATTAAAAACTATATCTATATACAAAGTTGTGGCTGTTATTTCTTGGGCTATAAATCAATGTTTATGACTTTCAGCTATTCTAGTTTAGTTTCTGTTGCTGTGGTAAACACATAGGCACAAAGAAATTGGGGTTAAATGATTTATTTCGTCTTATGGTTTACAGTCTAACACTGAACAATCCATGGCAAAAATCTGAAGCAGAAGCCGTTGAGGAAAGCTGTTTGCTCGCTTGCTCTCCCATTGACTCATGCTCAGCTAGTTTTTCATACAGCCCATGGCCACCTGCCCAGGCACAGTACCGCCCACAGTGGGTCGGGGCATGATTGACAGAAATGCTATCCTGTGCTGCACAAATGTAGCTGATAGCCAACATTTATTTGTTGATGAGTCCAGGACATGTGTCATTATTTGGGGTAGATACACAAATGAGATACTGAGGCAGAGTCATCACTTTCTTAAATGTCAGCATCATTGAGGCACCTTCCTCTATACTGTCATAAACTAGTTCTCAGGGCAATGTTAGGCTCTGACATTAATTTGAATTAAGAATATCAGGCCAGCATGCACCCAGACCCTCACTGGATGATGATCATGACTGATCTTGGTGGTCACACTTGGAAAAAATAAAGCGTTGCCTCCATTTGATCCTGTGGAAATATATGTGTATATACATATACATATATGTATATGTGTATGTATGTGTATGTGCATTTATATTGTATATATATGTACACATTTATGCATCTATATAACAGAATCTCATTTTTGCATGTAATGTTGAAATTAAAACAAAAGCATATTCTGCTATATGCATAGAAATAAGGCATTTCTATGAACTAACTTCTGAACTGAGTTTATAATCTTGTTTTTTTCTTATTTTTAAACAGATAAAATTTTAAAGTTATCTGTACCATAGGTTTCTTTAAAAAATAAACCTACTTTTGCTATGGACAGTTGTTCCTCTTTTAAGTTTATACTAACATACATGCTTTTTCCTGTTTGAAAATAAACTGTTTTATAGTCTGTATAAAGATGAAACATGAAGATAGGAGGGGGAAGATCATACAATAGAATATGATGATGGGAGATAGAAAATGATCAAAGTATGTTATATGCCATGAATGAGATCATAAAGAAACCTATTAGTTTGCACAATTAATAAATTTGAATAAAAATGAAAGGTAGACTATGTCAGTCAAGACATATTAGTTAGCTTTATCCTATTATGACTTTTATCATATGAGAACTATGTTATTGGTACAGTATCTTTCTAAGATAAATCACTGAAATAACCAGGTCTTAAATCATGTACAATTAAAACAGAAAGCCAAAGTTAAAATGTTGGCTGATAGTTAACACCAAATATGTTTCATAAATAATGTAAAAAGTATCAAAGATAAATCATTTCTTTTTGAAATATCAGTTCAAGTTGTGCATCATTTTTCTTCTCAGTGACTGTTAGAAATTTTAAGTGTTTCTCAAAAAACAAAGAACAATAAAACACTCCCAAAAATTTTTAAAGTAGAACCCAAATAAGTTTTTCATTTGTTTTATTTCTGTCCCTTTTGGACTTTTGAGTATTCAACATATTGTTGAATAGGTTTAAACCTTTATATATATTTTTGAAAATAGCTATTCCAAAACTGTCTTGATACTGGGCAAGAAAAGCTTTTAGGGAATATGTACCTAATTTGCAAATTAAAAAATAATATAAAAATACAGATCAATGTGCTACCAATTTTACTCTAATAAATAATTCAGAATATGCATATTCCACAGTATGTTTGTTTACATGTAGCCTTACATGTGGTGAACTGTACAATAGCTATATGCACAGTCCCTTGATATCTTTATCTATCTTTTTAAAATGACAAGAAATTAACCTTAATATCACAACATACCTGTTAACTTGAAAATTTGTAAAGATAAAACAGAACTACAGTAAAACCAAAATGAGTGCTTTCGTTAGAATTCTGATTTTTAGAGTCACATTTTGGGGACAGTATTGTCTGAGTGTGGTGACACAGGTTAAAAGCTCTAAAAACAAACTTCCCTTGTATTCTCTTGGGCATAAATTTATGGGAGCTTTTGTCATAGCAGAATGGAGAAGGGTTGCTTTGGTTTAATTAATATTTATATCTAGTATACTGAGTCTTCATTTAAAGGTATGGTGTAAGTATCGTATCTGTTCGACACTACTGTAAAAATCTGCTTATACAAAGCCTTATGTTGACTATAAAGAAAATATCCAGTTTCTGATGAGATTTTTTTTAAAAACACCAATAAATTAACCCCTTAATAATTGCTTCTTTCAGAAACACTGTCTACTGTGAAGTTTTTCCCAACTCTGAAACTCTATCAAAACATCTCCCCATGAGAACACACTGTGCACTTGAATACCTACTAAGTTCTCATGCACCCAAGTTGTTCT
The DNA here is from genome assembly GCF_008632895.1 of Mastomys coucha. Classification (NCBI taxonomy): domain Eukaryota; kingdom Metazoa; phylum Chordata; class Mammalia; order Rodentia; family Muridae; genus Mastomys; species Mastomys coucha. The sequence continues at coordinate 49,336,438 of NW_022196896.1, forward strand.
TGCAAGTAAGTGTAGCACTGATACCCTCCATGTAGCATTTGCTTGGGTGCTAAAGTTTGAAAAGCATCTAACCTGAAAACATGTATTCATCTCTCAATTACCCAGTCCCACATATCACCATCACATGGTATCATCAACATAGAAGAAGAGGAAAACTAGCTAGACCCATGCTGCTTCTCCTACCTCTCATAGCTCCCACCAGAGTGAGTGAGCTCAGATGCTTATGGAAGGACTGTCCCAGGTCTCGGAACTGCACTCCCTTCAGTTTAACCAAGCTGGGCTCTTCTGGGAAGGACTGAATGATGACTCTGGCCCCCAAATCCCTGGTTCCCAGCATCTTCTCACTCTTAGAATACAAACAGTGCTTCAGGTTACCTAAAACACATAACAATGTCCAGGGGAAAACTTAGAGCATACTTCTAGACAAATCTCTGTTTACAAGATTCTCTCTATATGAAGGACAAATCCCCGTCTTGTTTCACTGTTTTAGATTTCTCTCTTCAGATTGTTTAAACAGATCAAATTTTTAGGACATGATATGGGCCCTTGTGTTCTTATTTCCAGAAATGCCCCCCCACCCAAGCTATCACCTTAATTACTATAAGAAAGGGGGCAGATTACAACCCCCAAAGCCAGGTAAACTGGTGGAGACTTCAGTACAAAAGATAACCTGTGGAAAAGGTGTAATAAAATGGTTCATTCATATCAGATACTTTGGTGGAAAGTTGTAAGCCCTGAATGCTCGCATAGCAGTTTCCAGTCTTGAAGTGCCTCATGGCATTTCCCCCTTGACTCCACTGTTGTGTGTTTGCAGATTTAGTAAAAGTGTCTCCAGTGAAATGGCAGAGGACTCCAGACAAGTTACTGAGAATCTTTGCCAATCTATTTGCTTAGCTATCTTCCTACTAAAGAAAAAAAAAAAACCCACCTGCCCCTAATGTATAATTATCATTGCTATACTGTTAAGAGTACAGCACTCCACTGAGGGGTTTGCAGCCCCTTAGGATGAACAACAATATGAACTAAGTAGTACCCTCAGAGCTCCCAGGGTCTCAACCACCAACCAAAGACTGCACATGGAGGGGTCTGATTGTTCTGGCAGCATGTGTATAGTAGAGGATTGCAAATTCGATCATCAATAGGAGGAGAGGACCTCGGCCCTGTGAAGGTTCTGTGCCCCAGTGTAGGGGAATGCCAGGGCCAGAAAGTGGGAGAGGGCGGGGTGGCAGGCATGGGGAAGTGGGAGGCAACAGGGTTTTTTTGTTGTTGTTGTTTTTGTTTGTTTCTTTGTTTTTTGGAGGGGAAACTGGGAATGGAGAAATTTACATGTAAATAAAGAAAATATCTAAAAGAAAAAAAAAAGAGTACAGCATTCCAACCTGTGATGCTTAATAATAAGAAAATAGTCCCAAAATGGAAAAGTTGTCTTCAGAACTGACTCAGGACCATCCATATTACTTCTGAGGCCACACTCAGAATAATCAAAGATGACCTAATTTGGATATACTCATAGTTCTAATGTTTGTTGTGATAAAAACAATTTAGGGGAGCAAAGGGATTATTTTATTTTACATTTCCTGGATACAGTCCATCATTAAGGAAAGTCAGAGTAGGCACTCCAACACAGACCAATACTCAGAAGAAGGCTCACATTCAGATAGCCTTCTTATATAGCCCAGACTCATCTACCGAGGGATGGTATCGCCCACAGTAGGTGAAGCTTTCCCACATCAATTTTCAGTCAAGAAAATCTCTCATAGACATGACCAATGTCAATCTAATACTGGCAGTTCTTCAAATAAGGCTGCTTCTTCCCAAAAGACTGGAGGTTTTGTCACATTGGTAACACTAACCAGCATACCTACACACCCATCCTATTGATAAACTCAGGTTAAATTCAACAGCACAGTAATGAACAAAAGAGGTAGCAATTGATCAAACCAATGTGTCACTTTCTGCTGAATTACAAAGTCTAATCCTTCAAAGAATTGACCTATAGGCAGTAAATGAAGAAATGCTGTGTATTTTGTTTGTTTGTTTGTTTTTGTTTTGTTTTTTAATTGGATATTTTATTTGTTTATATTTCAAATATTATCTCCTTTCCTGGTTTCCCCTCTTCAAACCCCCTACTTCACCCCCCTTACCCTGTTTCTATGGGGGTGTTCCCCCATCCCCAAACCCACCCCACCTCACTGCCCTAGCATTCCTCTACACTGGGGCAGCAAGCCTTCACAGGACCAACAGCCCTGCCTCCCATTGATGCCAGATAAGTTTCCTTCAGCTCCTTCAGTTCTTCTCCTAACTCCTCCATTGGGGTCCCTGTGCTCAGTCCAAGGGTTGGCTGTGAGCCTCTGCATCTGTATTGGTCAGGATCTGGCAGAGCCTCTCAAGAGATAGCTATATCAGGCTCCTGTCACCAGGCACATCTTGGCATCAGCAATAGTGTCTGGGTTTGGTGTCTGCATGTGGGATGGATCCCCTGGATCTATCTGGATCCATCTGGATCCATCAAGTCTCTGGATGACCTTTCCTTCACTCTCTGTTCTACTCTTTATCCCTGTATTTTATTAAGACAGGAGTAATTCTGGGTTAAAATTTTGGAGATGGATGGGTAGCCCCATCCCTCAACCAGAGAGCCATGCCTAACCTCTGGATATGGTCTCCACAGGTTGTCCCTTCCCTTTGTGGGGTATTTTGGCTAAGGGCATCCTCATGGGGTCCAAGGAGGCTCTTTCTTTCCTGGCATCTGGGATTTTGTGGTTGCTAGTCCCAGTTCCCATTCCCCATTCCCCATTCCCCATTGCTACACACCTCTGTTCAATTTTCTGACCCTCTGTATATCTCCTCCATCTCCTCCCATACCTGATTCTGCCCTCCTTTTCCCCTCCCTCTCCTCTCTTCCTCCTAAGTCCCTCCTACTCTCTACTTCCCTAGATTATATTTTTCCCACTTCTAAGTAGGACTGAAGCATCTACTCTTTGGTCTTTCTTTCTCTTGAGTTGTCCTTTGGTCTGCCTTTGGTCAGTGAGTTGTAGCATGGGTATTCCACACTCTTTGACTAATATCCACTTATCAGTGAGTACATAGCATGTGTGTCCTTTTGTGACTGAGTTACCTCATTCAAGATGATATTTTCTAGATCCATCTATCTACCTGTGAGATTTTTTTTTTTTTTTTTTTTTTTTTTTTT
>NW_022196896.1:49339707-49406040 GCF_008632895.1 Mastomys coucha
CAGAAATCCGCCTGCCTCTGCCTCCCAAGTGCTGGGATTAAAGGCATGCGCCACCACCGCCCGGCAACCTGTGAATTTTTTTAAGTCATTGTTTTTAATAGCTGAGTAGTACTTCATTATGAAAATGTACCACATTTTCTGTATCCATTTCTCTGCTGAGGGATATCTGGGTTGCCTTCAGGCTCTGGCTCATAAATATGGCTGTTATGAACATAGTGGAACACGTGTCTCTATTATATGTTGTAACATCTTCTGGGTATATGCCTAGAAGCAGCATAGCTGGGTCCTCGGGTGGTACCATGTCCAGTGTTCTGAGGGACAGACAGACTAATTTCCAGAGTGGTTGCACCAGCTTGCAATCCCACCAGCAATGGAGGAATGTTCCTTCTTCTCCACATGCTGTCACCTGAGTTTTTGATCCTAGCCATTCTGACTGGTGTGAGGTGGAATCTCAGGATCATTTTGACTTGCATTTCCCTGATGACTAAGGATGCAATAATGATTGCTGCTTCCTGTTATTTTTGTTGTTACAGGTGGAACTATGTGTGGCTATCTTCTTTTGGGTTTGTTGAAAGATTAATTTCTTGCCTTTTCTAGGGTATAGTTTCCCTCCTTGTGTTGGAATTTTCCATCTATTATCTTTTGTAGTCCTAGATTTGTGGAGAGATATTGTGTAAAATTTTGTTTTGTCACAGAATACCTTCGTTTCTCCATCTATGGTAATTGAGAGTTTTGCTAGGTATAGTAGCCTGGGATCGCATTTGTGTTCTCTTAGGGTCTGTATGACATCTGCCCAGGAACTTCTAGCTTTCATAGTCTCTGGTAAGAAGCTGGTATAATTCTAATAGGCCTGCCTTTATATGTTACTTGACCTTTTTCTCTTCCTGCTTTTAATATTCTTTCTTTGTTTTGTGCATTTGGTGTTTTGACTATTATGTGACAGGAGCAATTTCTTTTCTGGTCCAATCTATATGGAGTTTTGTAGGCCTCTTGTATGTTTATGGGCATCTCCATATTTAGGTTAGAGAAGTTTTCTTCTATAATTTTGTTGAAGATATTTACTGGCCCTTTAAGTTGGGAATCTTCACTCTCTTCTATACCTGTTATTCTTAGGTTTGATCTTTTGTGTCCTGGATTTTCTGGATGTCTTAGGTTAGGAGCTTTTTCCAGTTTGCATTTTCTTTGACTACTGTGTCAATGTTTTCTATGGTATCTTCTGCCCCTGAGATTCTCTCTTCTATCTTTTGTATTCTGTTGGTGATGCTTGCATCTATGACTCCTGATATCTTTCCTACGTTTTCTATCTCCAGTGTTGTCTTCCTTTGTGATTTGTTTATTGCTTCTATTTCCAATTTTATATCCTGGATGGTTTTGTTCAATTCCTTCATCTGTTTGGTTGTACTTTCCTGTAATTCTTTAAGGGAATTTTGTGTTTCTTCTTTAAGGACTTCTACCTGTTTACTTGTGTTCTCCTGTATTTCTTTAAGGCAATTACTTATATCCTTCTTAAAGTCCTCTATCATTGTCATGAGATGTGATTTTAAATCAGTCTTGCTTTTCCAGTGTGTTGGGGTATCTAGGGCTTTGTGTGGTAGGAGAATTGGGTTCTGATGATGCCAAATAACTTTGGTTTCTATTGCTTAGGTTCTTGCCCTTGCCTCTGGTTATCTGTGAAGTTAGCTGGTCTTGCTGTCTCTGACTGTGGCTTGTCCCTCCTGTAAGCCTTTGTGTCAGCACTCCTAGAGAGTAGCTCTCTCTGGGAGGAATTTGGTTATGGAGAGATGTGGCACAGGGTCATCTCCGGGGTACAGGGGGAAACCAGAAGGATCCTGTCCCTGGCTGTTCCTGTGTCCTGATGGCTCTTGGAAGGTCCCTCTTGGGCCAGGAATTTGAGAAGTGGTGGTATCACCTGTGTTCCTCAGTTCCTGTGTCCTGATGGCTCTGGGTGAGTCCCTCAGAGCCGAAATGGTAGTCTTAGCTGTGCTCCCGGGTATGTCAGCATTCTTCTCTTTCCCAGCTGGATTTGGGTATAGAGAGCTTGGCACAGGATCAGCTCCAGGGTGCAGATGGAAACTGGAAGGATTCTGTGAAATGCTGTATATTTATATGCTTTGGTGCAATTATGATCCCAATTTGGCAGAAATGTGAATGTAGATGTCAATCAACTCTAGCCCGCTTTTATCCAAACATTTTTTTTCTTTTAGCAAATTACATATTTGTCAGTTGATGATTTTGAGTGAAAACAATTGAGGTCATGATCATTCTATACTACCAATAACCCCCTTTTGTCACAACATTGTGTATAAGTGCACCTCAATGCATATATCTCTGAAATCCTTAATTCAGGCCTTGATATTTCTATCAGGATTCAGACACTGCTGGACATCTCCACTCGATTGTTGGCTTGACTTCTCATTTTCAACATGTACAAAATTAAACTCCTGTTCACCATCGCCCTCCTACCCCCAAAACCTTTCCCTCTTCTCATCACAGTAAAAGCCCCCATCATCCATCCAGAGCTCATGCCTGGAAGTCATCCTTGACACCCACACCATCCTAGACCAAAGTTGACAAATGATATCTTGCCAGCATGTGAAAGCCCTCATAATCTACAGCCTGGGAAACCAAAACATAACCTCCCAAACTAACCATCCCTGAAATAGATGTTTAATAGGCACATCAGTATGATTCAGTGCCTGCTATTCTACCAGAAGATGAATTGGCTCTTATGCTCCTTTACATAGAGTATGTGGTACGTTGCTCAGAAAACAACCCTCTCCCCAAACCTAGTCAATAAGAATGAACTGCCCAAGCTTAGGATTCTGGAATCATTGGAGTTTGGGGGGACTTTAGGAGAAGCCTAGTATTAAATCATTTCAGCATTCTAACTCTCAAGGTTTAACTCATTAACACAAGTTTTCCCAGAACAAAGAATTAAATTATTTCCCTGGCTTTTGTCTGTTTGTTTTACTTCTTAGAAGTTGGGAAAATGATGAAGTGACAAGCTGCCAAGAGGAGTCTGAAAATTACAGAAAAATACAGACACTCGAAGATTTTAATGAAGAAGGCCAACCATAGCCCTAGGACATATGGATAGACAGTGAGAACATGTATTCACTCTGAGTTTTGCATCAAACTCTATTTCTACCTTCAGCAGTGTTGGCCTCCTGGCATGAATTGAGAACCTTTACCCCCTCAAGAGTGAGATTTCCTTGGATGATAATGTTCCTACTGAGGAGAGCCACTGTCGCCTTCAAAATATGATTCTCTCCAGCTACCCAGTTCTGTATGAAGTTGTAGGAATATCTGAAAAAAATAAGAGAATGCAATGCACTTAAGATCATCAAAGTACATCTTATTAGAAATAGTAATTAGATTCTTCTTTGGGAGTATCTATATTTTTAGGAACTCAAATACCCAAAACTGATCCAAACATATGTCTGTAAGACACACCATGCAAAACAGTGGGAACTACTCACTGACCACTTGCTAAAACAGAAATTCTAGGGTCCCACTTGAGAAAGCATTTAAGAGATCCCCATCTTCATAGCATTCATGGTTTATTTTATTATTTTCTTTTCCAGCATAATACCCAGTATTATTTAATGCTAATGTATCTCATCAAGAGATAAATGCCCAGAGTCCAGTTCACTTAAAACCTCATCCTTCTCCATGTAAACCTATCCAAGCTGAAATCTGAGTACCTCAGGGGGTTCCTGAGATGGAGGTCTGCATTGTGGACAGTTTCTACAACAACAACTTCTTCTGTTGCTTCAGCACCTTCTACAGTCATCCCATTGGTAATGACAGCCTCATCTCCAGAGTGCCAGTCCACAGCTTCCTCCAGAGCCAACACTGTGTCTCCTGCATGTGCCGCTGCTCGAAGATAAGTGACAGTAACTTCTGGAACTGAACCTAAAGACCCCAAGAAAAAACTTGTTCAGATACTTTGATTGTGACTAAGGATATGATCTTATAAAAGGTGCTTGTAAAATCAGCCAAGGACAGAATAGTGTGGTGAAAAACACAGGCACTGCCACTAGACAATTTACATGCAAGGTAGTCTTGACATAGAGGAAATGTGTATATGTGGGCTTCAGTTTTCTATTACATGAAGAGGTAGAAATAGATGAACTTCCAGCATAGGGCTTAGGGCAATTTCATGAGATATTAGTTAATGAAGTATGTAGCTCAAATCTCTCTGCACAAAAGACACTGGCTGCATATCTGTTACCTATGTGTGGGGAGGCATAGGTCTAGCCCATGTATGTACTATGATTGGTGGTTCAGTCTCTGAGAGTCCCGAGGGTCCAGGTTATTAACTGTGTTGGTCTTCCTGTGGAGTTCCTATTACTTTCTGGGCCTGCAATCCTTCCTTCTATTCTTCCATAAAAGTCCCCAAGCTCCATCCACTGTTTGGCTGTGTGTGTCTGTATCTGTCTGAGTCAGCTACTAGGTAGAGCCTCTCAGAGGACAACATGCTCCTGTCTGCAAGCATAACAGAGTATCATTAATAGTGTCAGGGCCTGGTGATTGCCCATGGGTTGGGTCTCCCTATTTGAGCCTGTTATTGGTTGGCCATTCCTCGGTCTCTGCTATATCCCCCATGCCTCTTATGGGTCTCAAACAATTGGAGCGGGATCTATGCCAAAACCCATTACTTGTATTGGGATATCTTCTTCTAGCCGCACTGCCTTGTCTGGCCTCATAAGTGGGACAAGACTCACTTAGCCTCATAGGGACTTGAAGTACCTGGGTAGGGGAATACCCAGGGGGTCGGGGGAGCAGAGGAGAAGAGGATGGGAGATGGGACAAAGATTGTGGGAGGGGGTAACCAGGAAGTGGACAGTAAGCGGGATGTAAAGTATTAGATAAAAAATAATAATTAAATTAAATTAAAAAGAAAACAAAAGGACATTGAATTATGTCAAGTTTTACTTTTTCCTTCTCTGTATCACTTTGTGTTAGGAAAATGAGCTTTTATTTCATTCTCATTTCCAATATGAAAAAGTAGATATTTTATCCCAATGTAGAAAGAAGTCCATCATTGGCAACATGAAAAGTTTAACCCCCACATACTGTAGGTATACTAAAAGGTTACTTTAGAATAGTCACCCTAGGACTTTGTGTGTTAATTGATAACTTCAAACTAAAGCTGGGTACATCTGGGATGAGATGATCAAGCCGCTGAAGCAAGGACACTTGTGACTCTTCATATCTTAGTGGGCACGTTACTCTGGTGCAACCTTATCACTCTCCCGACCCCAAGCACGTATGCCCTTAACTATCAAAGATTTAAGAATGCCATTTGATTCACCATTTGCACTGGTATTTTCCAGCAGAGGTCAAGGCAAATTTTTAAAGGCATTATCTGAAGCAATAGTTCAGAAAACACATGGCTTCCTCCCAACTCCTTCCCCTTCTCCTCAGTACATCTCCTTCCTCCTTTGCAATAGATCATAATTTACCTTTAGCCCACAGCAAGTTGCTGTCCTCCCCTGCCGCACTGGAGTAAAGTAATAATACTTGAATTCCTAACTGCAGGGGTGGCCGACGATAAATCATTTTCAAATTATTTTAAACTTTCCTCTTTATTTATTTGTCTGTGTGCACACAGACACTTGTGCCAACCATGTTGTTCTAGGCTGAGAAAGGTCTTTGGGTTAATGATGTAATTTCTGAAGTTTACGAAGGCAATAATTTTATCTTAAGAAACATTTACAGAGTTCAAAATTTCTAATTATAGGGCAGGTGGAAATTAAGACATAAATCATCCCCAAAGAAAATAATTTTAATTTTATTCCTTGTTTGTACATCTTAACCCTTGGGAATAATAAAATGAAATAAAGTTTATTTATTTGTATATACATATGTGTGAATTTCTCTAACCTGGTCTTGATTAGCTACTTAAAAAATACATCTATGCTATGAAGTATTGAAGACTGTGTATAAAAGATAGAGTTGCCTGTATATTAAAGATGACTGTTACTGTGTATCAAAAAGAATCAAAAGTGAAGACAAGAAGCATATTTGTCAGCTAATCCTTCTTATAAATAATAATCAAATCAAATTAACAATGAAACTCAGAGACTTTTAAAGTGCATATTTAACTATTAGCATAAGCTCATATCCTTCCAAATATTGATGGTCTTTTAATAAAGCAAAATTATTTTATAACTTATTTTCTTTGCAAAAGTATTCTTTCTGTGTATGACTAAGATGTGAAACCTGCCTACACTCTGAGTTCCACCCGCCTACTTCAATCTATAGAAGATATTGAATTTTTCATGAGCTACAATCACTCAGACTCAAGATGTCAAGAGAATTATAAGAAATAACTAAGCTAGACATTCTGCAAATGGCTCTTATGTTAGCCATGTCCTATCATATGCCTTTAAAAAGAGATTTTGGTGAATCATTTTAACCCACTCTCTTTTTTGTTGGCTCACCTGTAATTTATCTCTTCAGACCCCAGTAACAATGGTCCAAATTAATTTGTTTAACTCTCCAATTCTTTCCAAGTAGACCCTACTACTCTCTAATTTCTGACTTAGTAAGGATGCTTCTTTAAGTTGGAAAATAACTTTTATTTGTTCTAGGGCATTGGCCAGAGTCCCCTTAGAACTTCTGTAACTACTTCTTGGTGCCAGAAGCTTTGGTGACCTTGAGGACATTGAATCGAACAGTCTTACTCAGGGGCCTGCACTCTCCAACAGTGACAGTGTCGACAATCTGCACATCCCTGAAACAGGAGAGACAGGTGCACAGACATGTTCTTGTGATGCTTCTCAAAGCGATTTTATTTTCAGATGTAATGGCATTAGTCCTGGCAGATGACAATGATCCTCTGCATCTTCATCTTTGTGACAACACCAGACAGGATCCGACCTCGGATGGAGACATTACCAGTGAAGGGGCATTTCTTGTCTGTGTAGGAGCCCTGGATGGCCTCTTTGGGTGACTGGAATCCTAGACCATTATTTTTATAGTACCCAGGAAGTTCTTCTTTGCTGGTTTCTCCTAGCAAAACACTCATTGTTTTGAAAGAATGTAGGCTGCTCTTGGTATGCACGCTCCATCTGAATGTCTGCCATCTTCCTGGCAGCTTTAGAAAAGAAGTAGTCCGACTCCTGGCTTCCTTATTCACCACACGAGGTCTGGAAGTAAGGATACTTCTATCCCAAGAAACACATCTCTTAGCCTGAGTTCATTAACTGTCATCATTCCTGCCTCCAGGTCTCTGTCAATCCCATGCCCTGCAAGATTCCTAGCATTCCTTCTTCTAAAATGGATCACTGCCTAACTTTTCCATGGGACTCCAGAGAACACTTCAATGTCCTGTTTTTTACCTCTTCCAACCTACTTGAAAGAGTGACATAGAGCATTTGACTGGAGCAATCAGTGACTGTATCTGGGGTTTGTCTACACAAGAAAAACTGAGCAGTGGGTGAGCCATTTGAGTTGTTTTGTATGAGAGAATAAGACTGTGTAAAGAAGCAAATAAGGAAAACAAGGAATACAGTGATCACATACCATGTGTCATATCTGGGTCTTTTTCTACCCATAGTATATATAGCAAAGAATGAATATAACAAGGCTCTCAGAAGCATTTTATATCTGATGCTTTATTCTCTGAGATTCTCCTAAGAGAGCATGCTGCATTCTTTAGAGTGACTATTTTTATTCCTAAAGCAAGCCTCCATTTTGCCCAGATACTAAAAATCTGTGTTGTAATTTGTCACAGCACCCTTCCTATCTTCTGCCTTATACTCGACTCAACTGCAACTTGGCCTCTAGTGCTACAATTACCTGCCGGCCTCACCTACTAAGCATGGCAGTAAAAGCAATACCTATTTTGTTTACTATAACACCACCAAAGCCAGTCACAGTGTCTGGTACCTAACAGGTGCTCAATATACACATATATTAGGTGTTGTATAGTAAGACATGGGGAAGCAAGTACCTCAAACATTAAATGTCTATTCAATTAGATTGGACTTAGTATCTTGGCAAGGGAATATCAAAACTTTATTATCCATTAGAGTATTATGTGTCAAACACCTTCAGGTTTGACCTGCTGGGGAAAATGAAACCAAACACCCTTGTACACTTATGTTCAGTATTCTCAGGGTAGCTAACAACAGTAGGGGTAGGGAGGAGATGGTACACCCTACCTTCCTGAATGGAAAACAATGGCAAGGAAAGTCAAAGAAAGTAGAAACTGGCATGAAAGATGCCTTGTGCTGAACGCAGTACACAAACTTGCCAGCCAACATGCAGTTCAGCATGAGTACACCCATAGAGCAGATGGGGGTGTGGGGGAAAGCCTGAATAATCTAAGAGCCAGAGGGGTCAGGCAATACGATTTGAGTTATTACTACTGAAGTATCAACAAGCTGAGCAGTTTCAAGGAGGCCTGGGGAAGCTGATACAGTTAGAAACCTATGGCAACTACCATGTTTGTCAGCATTAAATAATTTCTGTAGATATTCAACAGGTAAACATTACCTCCCCTCGTCATATCATGGATGCATGAATGTTGTGATTTTCATTTTACCATTTTTGTGTATTATTATTATACAGATAAAAACCAAAATTCTCCCAGGACATGATTTACATAGTAATAAGATGATCAGCTCTGAATTCTGAACATGGGACTTCTAAATCCAAGACCAAAAATTAGAGAAGTAACACAATTCTCAACCTCTTTACAGAACCATACACCAACTGTGTGAAATTAGCTTCAGTTCTCAAAATACTGTGTACATTACTTTACAAAAGTGATTTGTGCAAGATAGCTGGCTAACTAGCACTCCACACTTCAAATGTGCACCGTTTTCTTCACTGAACCCTTAAAACTCACATTGGGCAGCTCCTGTACTGTACCACAAATCAAAGATTATGTAAAAATACAGTTTAGAAAGATTAGTGTTATAAATACGCTTAAATGACAAAGCCTGCAATTCAATACAATGTTTAACCACACTGGGCTTTCAACGGTGACCTGTTAAGCAACCAACTATTCATTTACTCCCACTGATGGCCTCTCATAATTGTACTTCCTACCAATTATTGTCCAAGCAATTCACTGCCATCCATCTGTAATTATGTAGTTGCAGAGAACCACTTTTACCAAATGGGCATGGGAAAAAAGGAAATAATCTTCGTGGGTTGACACACTTAAAACTCACTAATTGTCCTGTTTGTTTTATAGGACTTAAGTCTTTATTCCATGTGAAAAACTCACAAGACTTTTCAATAAAGAGATGGAGAAGAGGGAGAGAAAAAATAAAAGAAGGAAGAAAGGAAGGAGGTGGAAAGGAAGAAAGGAAAGAAGGAGGAAAGGAAGGATAAAAGGAAGGAAGGAAGAAGGGAAGGAGGGGAAAGGAAATGAAGATAGAAAAACTAGGCAATAGATAGATGATGGATAGATAGATGATAGATACATAGATACATAGATAGATAAAAAGTAGATGATAGATACATAAAGAGATTATAGATGATAGATAGATAGATAGAGATAGATAGATAGATAGAGATAGATATATAGATAGAGATAGATAGATAGATAGATAGATAGATGATCACTTGATAAAATAACCCATCATAATAGAAATAAACAAAAATGATCATCTAGATATGTTATTCTCAATTATACACAAGCTATTTCTCACAATTTCTATATGCATCTTCTCCATAGTAAAGCAGTGATGCTTCCTTTTTCCACTTCTTGGTCTGTCACTGAGAAGACAAGCATAAAGTGAACAGCTTCATTTCCCTAATACTAATTCTCAATGTAAGAAATGCACAGATGAATATCAATTAGAGTTATACAAAAACACACAATCTTGTTAACCTATGAATATAAAAAGGAGCAAGAAAGACATGCATTAATATGTCATAGAAAGGCTATTAATTTTCCTTTAAAATTTTGTATTTTCACTAGAAAATGATTTGTCACAGTATGGCTTTGGTGTGGACTGCTACATAGAGGTAAACACCCCTCTGATTCTTTTCTTCTCCTGTGTTTTCTTCTCCTGTGGCCTCATCTATCCAATCAGATAACTGATCTTTTTGATTAAAGAATATGTGTTCTCCTGCAGATGCACATGACTGTGTTCAGACTGGTCTGCCTGCAGACTACCTTCTCTTTAACATCTTGCTTTCTGTTTCTAACTCTGTACATTAACCTGTGAATAGCTCTTCCATGAAAGCTCTTCTCTAGCACAGCCTGATGACAATTCTGTTCCTTATTCTTCAGCTTCTTGACCAGTTTCTTGTATTTTACTTCTGCATCTACCAACTTCAAAACAGTTCTAAGTTGATGCTTTCAAAAAACAAGAAGGGAAAGCACCGAAAGCTACAAGAACTGCTGGGCAGAGTCGGGGCAGGACTTGGAACTCCTGCTGATACTGCTTTCTGATGGGGCATCTTCTATTAGATAAACTAGAAGAAGAAAAGGGCTCTCCAATTTCTTCAGTTATGTTCTCTTTATTGCTTATTTATAAAAAGAATAATCTTGTTTGGGAGACCAGACTTGGAGAAAAGGGTTTTAGAAAGAAATGGTGAAATCTGGTTGGTTTCTGTTAACATTTCTAAAACATGGCTAACTGGATTCATGGTCCGAGGAAGAAGGCTCCTTATCAAAGCAAAGAGACATGGCATGGGAGAAAAAGATCACAAGTGTGGTCCAACAAGCCAAACTCTCATTTGACATATATTCCAGGTCACACATGCCCTACAGAACATCAAAGTCAAACTTGTAATCTATTTTCTCCAACACTCAATATGTAACTGAAAATATAATCACCCTTAAAGCTGTCTAGAGATAACTACCTTAATTCTGTCACAGAAACCTTTGAGGCTTGCAGTTCTTGCAAGATGCAATGGGAAAAGAAAAGAATTCAAAACAGTAAACAATCTGAGAATCTAATAGATAAATGTATACATGGTTTCTTCTACATAAAAGATTTTCTAAATACAATATCAATGACAGAAATCATACAGAAAAATACTCATAGGCTTGTTATTATAAATAACACAGAATTCTATAAAAATGCTGGTGTAAATAACAATATGGGAAAAAACCAACAGGTTCTTTATGTCTGTGTCAAGATTATTACATAGGGAGATGTAGAAATAATGTCCCACTTGGGAACCCAAAATACCTTTAAAGGATTAAATTGAGGAGACTGTTCCAGAACTAAGAAGGCTTATCCTCTGTGTGTTTTTATACCAGAGCTATATGTGAAGAAAACAGAAAGAACCCCATGTGCCTCAAATGCCCATGAAGAAGATAAAATAAACTTTCGTTATCTCTCCTTCCAGGTACAAGTTTCACCATTTCTTAACAACAACAACAACAACAAAAGCAAAAGTAATAGTCCTAATCCAGACCTTTCTGCTGCACAGAGCTGTGAGAGATAGATGAAGGGGTGAGAATCAGCTCTGAAAACTATAAATGCCAAGGTATAGGGAAAATCCAATTTCAACAGATGTTGAATATAATACCCCGTCCCTCCTTCTCCATGAACAGGCTATTAGGAGTCGGGCTTTGATGATGGAAGTAGAAGAATGTTCTTTGAAAGGGTGATTCTGCCTTTGTAGACTCCATTCCCTTAACTGACCTGAGTCTCTTTTGATATTTAAAAGTTGTAAAAGTATACTGATATTAACCAGTCAATAAACTAGAAGACAACTCTCCTGGAGAATGATGATGGTAGGCATGGGCAACCTCTAAGTCAGACAGTGCACGAAAGCTAGAGTAGACCTTTAGGACTTCATCATGGGAACAATAAGAAGCTACGAAGTTTCAAACACCTGCATGATGGAGAACAAACTGGGTTTTTAAAAGAGCATTGGCTTGTCACTATTCCTTTTTCAAATTACAAGGACACATGCCAGACAATATGAATTTGAGTATTTGTAATATCTAGGTGTGGCAACAACTACTGCAGTTATGGAAATTTGTGACTTTAATGATATAAATTGCCAAGTACTAATAGGGAGGGTGTGTGGCCATGAACAAAAGCCAATTTAGACTCAGGCTCACCTGCATTTTAACGTGTAGTTTGAATAAATAATCTTTGCAGACTGTTTACAAAAAGATTGCCTTGGCTCCAGGGTACAGAATGAACTACAGAAGTTCTAAGAATAGCAACTAAAAGATACATTAGCATGAAAATAAACTATGGTAAGAATAATTGAAATGGACAGAATACAAATTCACAAGTTGTTCAACAATAAACAAGACAGTGCTGGCAAAAATGTTAAAAAATGAGGTATTAATAATGGCAGCCAGAATTCTGACAGAAAATATTAGCAACACTGTATCCATCTCAGATTAATAACAAGGCAATTTCACCAAATCAAATTATAGCTACATGACACGAATAAGAATATAAGCATGTACTGAATAGTTAGTTGCTTGATTCCTACTGACTTCAGAAGTATTTTATATGCCTTACTGCCCTTCTCTCAGATAATAGACTTATGAGAAATATTTTAGCATCAGTTTTACACATAAAAGCTGCAACACTCAGGTGGTGACTTTTTTGTGGTTCATCATTTAGTTATTGATAGGAGTTGGAATTTGAGCCCATTAAGTCTTGTAGAGACGTGATCACTGAAGATGTTTAAATACTCAATGTCTACTCACAGTCAAGCTCATTGGAGGAACAAAAAAAGCATTGTGCCACATATTAGAAGAAGCTTGCTATCCTCCTGGATTGCACATCTATATTATTGAAAGCCATTTGTGAAAAGTGGAGCATTCATTTGTGACTACAATGTTAAACTTTATGTTTTAACTTGTTTGGACTACAGAGTACCCAACCATTGACCAAATATTATTCTAGGTGCATCTGAAGGTAATTTTTAGAACAGATTAAAATTGAAACTCAGCAATTCAACATGATGAATTATCTTGCCTTCAGACTCAGGTTGACGTCTCAGAGTTTGACTGTCTGGGCTGACATCTTTTCAACTGTAACATATACTAACGGTTTCCTGGATTCTCATGCCCTTGAACTCAAATTACGAATTATACACACTGGTTCTTCTTGGTCTCCAGCTTGCTGATGGGTAACCATGGCACTTTGTAATCTTTGTAATGAAATGACTCGGTTTCCAAGAAAGTTGATTAACACAGTGAATTATTAATTTATGACTGATATTATAAAAAGATTAAATTTAAAAATACAGGGAAAGTGTAAATACTGGTTTTACTACTTTAGTATATGTTGCAGCAACAAGGATATTAATAAATAAATTGTCAGAATGTAGTAGCTTACAGATACAGAGGTAGAGAGATAGATAATAGATAGATAGATAGATAGACAGACAGATAGACAGATAGGAAGAAAGAAATAGAGATATAACTTAAGAACTGCCTTCCCAATTTGCCCTCTCTGGAGCCTGAATATCATCCTATGTTACTGATATTTTTACCATAACAATAGCTCTGTTTGTGGTATAAAATCAGGATTTCTTTGTCATTCGCTGACTGATAGTCATGGCTATTCTCCCTTTCTCCATCCCTCAACTACACAAGAAGGTAGCATTGCCTTAAACTAGGAAATTCTTGGCAAAGTCCCAAGTAAAGAAAGATTCATGAGACTAAAGTATTCTTTTACTACACTTTCACTCTTAAAAGGATATGAAGGCGACCAGCAAGTAGTTTTCTAGAATCTTCCATCTAAAAGAGAAAGACACCCAGACCAGTACTCCCTTGAGCACAAGGGTAAGCTTCCTCTATTCCCTTCTTGGTTGGACTGGCCTTGTAAGCTATGAAGTTTCCAGCTCAGTATACAACCTTAAATGAAAGGAAGAAAAGAAACTCCTTATGTCCCCTTCACAGCTTAGGCACAAGCAATTAAGATCATGACACTTCATTGCCCCATGACAATTCTCTTCTTGGATTAGAACCAAATCTTTTAATTATTTTGCATTTCATTTTATTTTAATAATTGTTTTGATACAGTTTACTTGGCATATCTCTTTTCAATATAACATCCAGGTGATATTTAAAACTCAAGAATGAATTATGATAAACTATATTAGTCACTGTGCAATATTTGCATAGTAAAAGTAAGTTCATCTAAATTAGCATGCTAATATGCAATAAAATTTTTCTGTTATTAAATGCTCAGAGAAGAAACTCCCTTGAATTCTCACCAATATAGTTACCTAAACAAGACCTAAGTGTGGGACAACAAAACCAAAGCTGTTAACCTGGAAGGGGAAAATCTCACAGGTCCCTACCCATTGCAACTAAAATGCTGAGGGCTGGAGAAATAGTCTTTCCCAGAGAAGAGCACACCAACTGTGTAAAACAATATCCAGTGGTCAGCTCTGAAAACATAGGAACTGAGCTAGTTTACTTCTGTATTTAGATCTCTGTACTTACAACCATTTAAAAAAAAAAAAAAGAGGCCATAAATTACAGAAAGAGTAAGGAAGGGGCACATAGGAGGGGTCCAAGGGAAGAAAGGAAAGAACAAAATGATCTAATTACATCTTAATTTAAAATATATATAATTATAATCAAATCTTAATGCTCAGGGCTGATTGGTGCTTTGTTGGCATTTACCTCATATGTAAATATTTACACAGAAGAGTGGCAAGTCAGGTCAAGACTCCTGTGCTCTGGAAACTTGTCTGAAAATTATTTTAAAAAATCAACCTCTTCCTTTTACTGTCATTTGAAAAACAAAACCAAATCTTTTAAACATGACAGTGTATATTTTAATTCTAAATTCCCTTTTCTTTGTGTTGAGGGTTTTAGGTTTTCCTAGTGGATCTGATGATATTTTTTTCCTTGCTAAACTAAACATGTTTTCAATATATTAATATAAACAGTCTAGCTAAATCTTTTTGGCAATTCAAAATTAGTAAAAAAAAAATTTAAAATAAAAAAGAATTTCAATATTTAAAAAGTGGTTAAAGTATTTTATCTTTTTACAGCAGCACACTGTCTTCAATAGTAGAAAAGACACCTCTTATTTTGAGAAAATTCTTCTTCAATCTCAGGCCATGTAGTTCTGGAACATTCTCCATCACATTGCTGCAAGAAGGATCCACTGGAGAAATAAGAGTAACCCTTATTTTGTCACAGTAATTCAAGCAGTCCATGATACAAAAGCAGCCAGTCACTTCTAATCCTTGTACTCAAGATTCCCATCAAACTACTCATGAAACAAACACATATCAAAGTCCATTATGAATATTGGTAGTATTCTTGCAATAGGGATTCATCGTAAACAGAAATGATAGCAAAAACAATGGAAGACACCTGTCCCCATGATGTACATATATTACTGATAGAGACAATGGAATAAATAAAACAACTATGAAAAATAAGCCCCGTGTGATATATTTATTAGACAAGGTTAAGAACTAAGGGCAGGTAACACAGTGATGTGCAATGGTAATGTTGGGAGAAATGAGAATTTGCTCAAGGGTCAAAGAGCCATTAGGAAATGAAAGAATTATGATAAATCAGAGTAGTTAGTAAACAATATTTGTATAGTAAGAGTAAATTCAGCTAATTAGTAGGATAATATGCAATAAGCTTTTTCTGTTATTAGATATTTTGTCAGAGAAACCATTCCCATTAATTCTCTCCAATATAGCTATCTTCTTCTTCTGTCTTCTATCTGGAGCCATAGGGTCCTCATTTCTACCTCTGGGGGCGTATGATATGACTGGAAATGAAGCTGGCTTACGGGAAAGCCCAACCCACAACCGTGGAGAAGCAGCCTTCATGAGGGCATTTAGAGCACCTGGACACAGCTGTGTTTCAAGGGTTCTCGCTTAGATGAGGTAGTAAATGCCCTTATTTTTTTTGTTTGAATTGGGTTTTCTGTCACTTCCTACTGGAAAAGACCTGGCTAATGACAACACTTTCAAGTATATATAGAAACTTGAAGTGCCTTACAATGTGTTTCTAAGTGGGGTTCCTGCTGTACTTAGTTTATTGAAAAGCTCACTCTCATTTCCAATTAGCAATATACATTTACACACAAACACTTAAAATCAAAAGACCTTAAAAAAAAAACCATGTTTACTTAAACAAGTTCCTTCAAGTGGGATCTCTATCAAATTAGGGAAGTCTTTCATATGCATTGGCCCAAAGCCAGTCTTGTCTAATCAAGAAACTACAGAAAGTGTATTTTGCCACTGTATACAAAATAGTTGTTTGTGAGGGGCCTTTTAAAAGCATTATTACACAGAGCAGAGAGAAATTTCCATCTAATTTTTTGCTAGTGATATTGATTGTGTTTTCAAAGTTGTATGACCAAAACACAGTATTTACCTACCCTGAAAGGAGACTAGTCATCTACCGAGTTTCCCAGGCTGAGGGAGGACTCAAAGCACATTCACTGCTGTTAACTGTGGAACCATAGTCCATCACAGCATTCCAGACGACTATGTACCATGACGCATCCCAGAGACAGAATTCAGGTTGGCAGGCTAGAGTGGAAGTGTTTCACTGGCCCCTTAATAAAGCTTTTCATCATAACTTTTTTGTAGTGAAATTCATTTTCTCTTTCAAATGAAACATTACTTTAAACAGGTAGTAGAGATAAAGGCCTTGAATTGACTCACTGAACAGCTTAAGCTTTTTTGTTACTTGACCTCAAATGTTCCCCTGTTTATGGAGCCCCTGGGGGCTCGCTTAGGAAATGTGGGGTTTGTGCAGCACAGTATGAAAATCAGTGACCAGGAACGCGCTGGTATACACATCTCCACGATCCCTGCACTATGCTTAGAGATGACCCCCCTTCGCAGCAACCACAACCACAGAACGCAGCGTGGGGTTTATCAAAACCATGTAACTGAAATACAGATTTCTAGAAATTCTACAAGAAACACGAGCCACTTGCATGTGTGAATCGCCCCCTTGCTTTTTCTTTTTCTTTTTCTCCTGCAGTGTTATGCTCAGAACATTTACATTAGTACTTTCTTCAACCATACCCCCATAGAGCAGTTTTTCTCAGAAATTTCCATTTATATTTAATACTTCTACCTTATCATTCCTTGAGAAGGACAAAGGCGGAAGTCCACTGAAGGCCATAAAACTAGTTTTCTTCTGAGAAACTGTCAGCCAAATTTCTCAGGGAGGAGGCCGAAATGAAATGAGAGACATTGATAAATTTCCCCGCTGAACAATCAATAAAACCCTCTCTGGCCTGCTCAGCCCCCTACTGTGGTGGCAAGAGCCATAATTACATTGTCAAAAATTCGAGCTGCCCAGGCTGACATGACCTCTTTGGAAAGTGACAAGTGATTGGCACTCCGCTTGGGTGGCGAAACGAGATTGGCAGATGCAAAGGCAAGAGTGTGGTCATGGCAGAAAGCCAGTGCGAATTTTCTTTACTGACTCCAAAGGCTCAAACCACACACTTCCAGCCCTAGACCCCTGGGTTATATTAACTTATTGCTGTGGACATGCGAGAGTTACTAAACCATCAGCACTCCTCCTGCGATGCAAAACATGCCTTGTCTTGATCCATTCCTAAATACACCAAAGAAAGACTCACATTCGGATAGGTGTGTGAGTGTTAGTGTGTCGCTTTCCTGCATTAAAGCAAAGCCAATAAATGTGCTTCCAGCACTGGCTCTCCAGTGACAGTTGAGCAGCAAAGCCAGTTTGCCTAGCAGTTTTAATCTATAATAAAAATCAGCTAGAGCAGGAGGGTTACAAAGGGCGGTGATGAAGAATGAGCTGGAAAGGAAGCACTGGGGAGAGGGATATGACTGGCAGGCTGACCCAGTTGTATGATTCTATATGACCCATGCTGGAGTTAAATTAGAATCCATCAACTCCTTCACTCTTAGATGCTAGAAATCAAGTCTGCAAAGGACCCTGGTCGCTGGACAGTGTCTGCCTCCTGGCTACCCAGGAGCCATGCAGTTGTTTTCTAGGAAGATGGCACCATGACCACACCCAGGAGTGGTGGTTGTCCTGTGCCAGGAAGCAGCTGTACCTTAAAAGATTAAAATCGAAAGGTGTCCACCAGGTGGTGGGAACAGAACAGAAGGTGCCTCAGAATGTGGTTGCCTCATGAGCTCGAAAGAGAGATCCTCTCTGACTGATGAAAAGATATATTCATTAATAAGATGAGAGAGTGGCAGGCAGAGCAAGCCACAGTCCACATTTTCAATTAGAAACCATAGTTCCCTCAAAATGTCCAAACTTTTGAAAGAAACTAAAAGCCACTCAGCACGCCACCCACTGCAGTTATGAAAAAAAGAAAAGGAAGATGAGCAGGATACAAGCAAAGCAATAAAGATGGACAGTTTCGGTGTACGTCCACGGCTCTAAACCACCTTGTAAGTGTACTAAGTGTGCAGTGGTGACTATCGTTTACTGGTTTTCTAGAAATTAACTTGTTCAAAAATCCTAATTGAAAACCAACAGATAGAAGCTGATTTCTGGGTCCACAATATTCAGTGTACCAGTGAGTCTCCCAGTTCAGTCACTAATTCAAAATCAATCCACAGGAAGTTCCTTCTTAGATGCACATGCCCCCTAGACCTCATGACCACTGAATCAGGCTTTGGGGATGCCATTCGGAAATATAGTTTTATAAGTACTCCTTGGATTAATCCTTTGAGATTCAGCAAAGCCGGTGGATCTCATCACTACCTCTTTCCTAGAATATTAAGTGGATAGCACCTCATTAGGGACACTCTGGGTAGAAGGCAGTGAATCAAGACATGAATTATTTATTCCAGATGAACACAGTATAGAATTTCCATATCCATGATTGTTGGGTTTTTTTTTTTTTTTCCCTATGTCCCATCTTTGGGCTCTGCAGTTCGGGTGAGGCCCTGGTCCTATTTTGTGGGAAGGGCTTTGGGGACGGGACGTGTGAAATGTTAACAACAGGTCTAAAAATACAAGAGGGATGAGAGAAGAGGCATAAAGGAAATAAAGGAGAGGAATCACAAAAAGCAGACGAGAAAATAAAATGGAAAAGAGAAGCAAAAGAAAAGAACACGTAGACACACTAAAAATATTTCCTTTCATTTCCAAGTCTAAAATGTATTATTAATAGTGCTGTTTACTTGGCTTTAAGTCTATGATACTAAACATAAGCAGCACCACTGTGGATTTTCATTAACTCAACCTTTTCTTACTTATAAAAGTTGCTGAGTCCATAGAACATTTAAAACACAGGCACGTACGGTGTATGTATGAATATTTTCACGATCATTCCTACTTGAACATGGATGCTCAAATCAAAGAGGGAAAATAAATGGAACAAGTTTTTGTTGGCCTCATTTGAATTCCTGTTTTTAGAGGAGTAAAGCCCTGAGCTCTGTAGGTGAAGCCTACGGAGGTGTAGGTAAGAAGCCTAAACACTTGGAGACCATAGCTAATGTGGGAAAAGGCAGAAGATGGTCATGGATCCTAGGCGACAGATCAATAAAGATGGGAGAAAAAGAACAAAACTCTGTTAGACTGGGATTCTGAGTTCCCGTCCAGGTAAGTTACTGGTATTTAACATTATACATTTTGATACTAGAATGCTCGCTAACTCAGGGTCAACAATACTGAAGAGAAGCTTTGGCTTCCTCTTAAAGGAAGATAAAAAAAGAATCGAGGGTGTATTTTTTGTAGACAACGATTATTACACAGTTTGTAACAAAACCCAGACAGAAAATACCAGCGTCTTCAGTGCAGCCACCAACCCATATCTAAAACAATTTTTCTATTACAAAGGTTCTACTTTCTCATGTCAATATTGAAAATACTGATGTTGATGACATTGGCCTCTTTTTTTTTCTTTTTCTTTGTTTTTTTATTAGATATTTTCTTTATTTACATGTAAATTTCTCCATTCCCAGTTTCCCCTCCAAAAAACAAGAAACAAACAAAAACCAACCCCTGTTGCCTCTTCCCTCCCCATGCCTGCCACCCCACTCTCTCTCACTTATTGGCCCTGGCATTCCCCTACACTGGGGCACAGAACTTTCACAGGGCCGAGCTCCTCTCCTCCTATTGATGATCAAATTGCAATCCTCTACTATACACATGCTGCCAGAACAATCGGACCCCTCCATGTGCAGTCCTTGCCTCTTAAGATCGGCCTACTACCCTGGGTCTACAATCTAGGGTGGTTTCATTCTGTTTGGTTTTGTTCAGGGATGCTGGAATTGGAGGTCTTACCCATGTTATGCAAGTACCATACCACTGAGCCTCCCCAGTCCTGCAGCTCACATTTTTATTCTGTATTTGACTAAAGCCAGACAACCAATGTATATAAACATCTGCTGAAACGCTCAATTAAATTCTTACATTTTCCAGCTTATAAAAATATTCTACACATTTAGTAATTGCTTATATTTTAAAGGGGAAAAAAAACAAGCCAACTTGCAAAGTAGAATTAGGTGATCAAAAAGCAAGAAAGCTTCAAACAGAAATAATTTGTTGCCTAATCCCTGTTTTCTCCTAGGAAGCCATAAATACCAGGCCCATCTGTGAAGGGATTTTTTTTTTTTTTTTTTTGGCTAAAACAATTTTTTTATATTCTTTTCTTATTAGATATTTCCTTTATTTACATTTCAAATGATATCACCTTTCCCATTTTCCCCTCCAGGAAAAAAAAAAAAAACCTGTTCTCTCCTCCCTCCCCCTGCTCACTAACCCACCTTCTCCCACTTCCTGGCCCTAGCATTCTCCTACACTGGGGCATAGAACCTTCACAGGACCAAGGGCCTCTCCTCCCATTGATGGCTGACTAGGCCATCCTCTGCTACATATGCTGCTGGAGGCATGAGTCCCACCATGGCTTTGGTTGGTGGTTTAGTCCCTGGGAGCTCTGAGGGAACTAGTGAGTTTATATTGTTGTTCCTCCTATGGGGCTGCAAACCCTTTAGCTCCTTAGGTCCTTTCGCTAGTTCCTTCATTGGGGACTCTGTGCGCAGTCCAAAGGATGGCTGTGAGCCTCTACTTCTGTATTAGTCTGGCACTGGCAGAGCCTCTCAGGAGACAGCTATATCAGGATCCTGTCAGTCAGCACTTGCTGGCATCCACAATAGTGTCTGGGTTTGATAATTGATATGGGAAGGACTCCCAGGTGGAGCAGTGTCTGGATTGCCCTTCCTTCAGTCTCTGCTCCATAGTTTATCTCTGCAACTCCTTCCATGGCTATTGTGTTCCCCATTCTAAGAAGGAACAAAGTATTCACACTTTGGTCTTTTTTCTTCTTGAGTTTCTTGTGGTTTGTGGATTGTATTTTAGGTATTCCAAGCTTCTGGGATAATATTCACTTATCAGAGAGTACATATTATGTGTGTTCTTTTGGGATTGGGTTACCTCACTCAGAATGATATTCTCCAGATCCATCCATTTCCCTAAGAATTTCATAATTTCCTTGTTTTTAATAGCTGAGTAGTACTCCATTGTGTAAATGTACCACATTTTCTGTATCCATTCCTCTGTTGAGGGACATCTGGACACACCTATGGTCACTTGATCTTTGACAAAGGAGTTAAAACCATACAGTGGAATAAAGACAGCATTTTCAACAAATGGTGCTGGCTTAACAGGTGGTTAGCATGTAGAAGAATGTAGATTTATCCATTCTTATCTCCTTGTACAAAGCTCAAGTCCAAGTGGATCAAGGACCTCCACATAAAACCAGATATACTGAAACTAATAGAAAAAAAGTGTGAAAGAGCCTCAAGCACATGGGCACAGGGGAAATTTTCCTGAACAGAACACTAATAGTTTATGCTCTAAGATTAAGAATTGACAAATGGGACCTCATAAAATTATAAAGCTTCTATAAGGCAAAGGACACTGTCAATAGGATAAAATGGCAACCAACAGATTGGGAAAAGATCTTTACCAATCCTATATCCAATAGAAGGCTAATATCCAATATATACAAAGAACTCAAGAAGTTAGACTCCAGAGAATCTAATAATCCTATTAAAAATGGAGTACAGAGCTTAACAAGAAATTCTCAACTGAGGAATACCAAATAGCTGAGAAGCACCTAAAGAAATGTTCAACATCCTTAGTTATCAGGGAAATGCAAATCAAAACAAGCCTGAGATTCTACCTTATACCAGTCAGGATGGCTAAGATCAAAAACTCAGGTGACAGCAGATGCTGGCAAGGTTGTGGAGAAAGAGGAACACTCCTTCATTGCTGGTGGGATTGCAAGCTGGTACAACCACTCTGGAAATCAATTTGGCGGTGGTTCCTCAGGAAACTGGTCATAGTACTACCAGAGGACCCAGCTATACCACTCCTGGGCATATACCCAAAAGATGCTCCAACATGTAATAAGGACACATGCTCCACTATGTTCATAGCAGCCTTATTTATAATAGCCAGAGCCTGGAAACAACCCAGATGTCTCTCAACAGAGGAATAAGGGGGTTTTAAGTACAACTCTAATCGAACTCTGCACGGGTTCTAATGTGCAAAGGAAAAGCTAAAAATTAACAAAATGGAGTTGTCTTTACTTGGTTTGTGATGCTAGAATATTAATTTCTGGGAAATATATGTATCTTCTAAATAATTATTAGTCACATTTCATTGAATGGAGCAATGATTACAAATGCCAATCTCAATGGCTTGCTTCAGTTAAGGTTCTACTTTTCATCGACATATGCAACTCAAGCCCATGTTGTCAGCATACAGGCTCCCAATCTGAAAGAGTTGTCCTGTGAGAGGCTCTGCCAGCACCTGACTAACACAGATACAGATTCTCACAACCAACCATCGGGCTGAGCTGGGAGACCCCAATGGAAGAGTTAGGGAAAGGACTGAAGTAGCTGAAAGGGATTGCAACCCCATAGGGAGAAAAACAATATCAACCAACCAGTACCTCCAGAGCCCCAGGGACTAAACCACCAACCAAAGAGTATACATGGAAGGATCCATGGCTTCAGACACATATGTAGCAGAGGATGGCCTTATCTGGCATCAATGGGAGGGGAGGCCCTTGGTCTATTGAGACTTGATACCCCAATGTAAGGGGATGCTAGAGAGATGAGGTAGGAGTGGGTGGGTGGGGGAGCACCCTCTTAGATGCAAAGGGAAGGGTGGATGGGAGGGGAGACTTAGAAGGGGGACAATATTTGAAATGTAAATAAATCAAATAACCAATGAAAAGAATAGAAAAGAATTGCCCCTACATGGGACAGGGTATTCTTAAGTGGAAGTCAAGTGCCATATGGATAAAGAATCACAATAGCTTTTACAACCTCTTACCTTCCCATGAAGTACATTATTTCTGCTCACATTCAACAAACCAGAGGATGTCTGTGGCTGAGCTTACCCTTCGTGGGACAGGTTCACACTCAGGGAAGAGCTGGCAGCAATCTGATGGTGAGTGAGGGTACCCAGTCCCTTTACAGGAGCCATAGCACACTTGCCTCTAATAATAATAATTATATGTGGGCTTGAGAGATGACTTATCAGTTAAGAGCACTGGCTTCTCTTCCAAAGGACGTGGGTTCAATTCCTAGCATCCACATGGCAGTTTACAACTGTCTATAATTCCAGTTGCAGGAGATCCAACACAAAGATATAAATGCAGGCAAAACATTGACATGCATAAAATAAAAATAAATAAAATGTGTTCTAAAAAAACAAAACATAATAATAATTAATGTGTTATACTTTTTAAAATGTGTTATAGAATGATTGATCCACTGGCTCAAAAATATTTTAAATGATTTACCAATGGCCATTGTCCACATATTTGCTAGAAATAGACCCATTTCAGGATGTGTGTATTGGGAGGGAGGGGCTAATTACCGTGCAGGGAAAGAGTTCCATTCCTCACAGCCAGGAACTTGACTCCATAGGGGAAGAAGGGAGTGGAGTGGGCACTTCCATAGAGTTTGATCCAAGCTTCGCCTTGGAAAGGCCTGTCCTCTGATCCAATATGGAGCTCTCCACCATCCGTAATAAGGATGGAGTGGGCTCTGAGCTCAATGGGTCCTGGCTCCATGAAGATCAGCTTGCCACCTAACAAACAAAAACCAAGCTGTCAGTCTCTAGGGGAATGAGGTTCACCCCATTTTGGCAGATCCAATGTGATGTAATTGCATTTGTGTATATGCTTTTTCTGTAAGATGGACTTAAGATACATTGAACTCTGTTCTAGAAGTACTATAAAGTAGCTCAGATACCGGTGGATGAGAAAATAACTTTAAGGCAATTTCATAAGATTATTACTATTTGCTGTAACTTTGATGATGAGACATTTTGTACAATAATCCAAATGTCTAGCAATTTAGAGTTGGCTAAGTGAACGGTGAGGAAGTCACCAACTTTACCAGTTGCAATAGACTATACTTGATCATGAAACTAAGCATATGATGAAGCAGATACACAAGAGACAAGTATAGAAGAAATATGCTAAAAGCCAAAGCATTACAATCCAAGAAAGCAATGGACTAGCGTCATGGGTTTTGTGGAATGCTAGCTAGCCAGGATCCTCCACCCTTGCATTCTTCAACAAAACTTAATTTAGGAGCTTTTCCTTACTGAGTGGAAATGACCAGCTGACCAACTAAGACTTCTAGTCATCCCAAACTCTAGGTCTCAGACTAGAGTTTTGAGAGGAATTCAGAGCAAAGGGCTTCCAAAGAGGAAAGGGAACTCTTCAATGTCATTCATTCCAGAGGTGGCATTTTAAAAATCCTGAAGATGGTTCCAGCTCCTCAGCCTTCATCCTTTGCCCAAAAAGCCTTGATTTGGATTTGTTTCTGACTTCCACCAATTAGGAAGCTATCCAAAACCTTTCCAAAAAAAAAAAAATGCTTTCTAGAGAAAAAGTAACTAATTTAGCGTTAGTCTGCTCAGATATATCAATCTTGGTAACATATGAAAATAAGTCTAAAGTAAAATTATTGTGAGAATAAGTAATTAAATCCTTTTAAGGAACTGTTTTATTCTTGATACTTAACTGGTGTATGTTTCATATAATGAATTAATTATGTCAGGATCACTAGTAGCTTTACGATAAGTATAGTATCTAAGATAAACACCTAACTAGAACAAGCTGTAAAGTGCCCTCCTTAGTGTAAGCATATTGCAAAAGTACTAAACAATGCTCTTCCCTACAGTATAGTGGTCGGAAGTATAACTCTATATTGCTGTCTTTCTTCTTTTTGTTTATAACATTTTTCTGCTTTATAAATATTTTTATTAATTCCTTGAGAATTTCATACACACATGTAAAATATTTGGACTCTATTCAACCTTGTTCCTCCCTTTAGTTGCTCCCAGGATCCACTAGACACTTACCTACCCTCTCTCCCAAGTTTATGTCTTCATTTTTTCAAAACTGAGTTAAACTCATACCAACCAAATAATCCTAGCTGTGAGACCATCACTGGTATATGTTTAATCTACTGGGATCATCCCACTAAAGAACACTGACTCTCCTCCCCTAGCAGCCATCAACTGCCAGTAGTTCCTCAGTTAGGGGTGGGTGCTTATACGTTGCTTCCATAGCCATGCCATAGAATGATTACTGTCTTGATCTTGTACAGGTCTCATGCAGATATCCACAGCTGCAGTGACTTCATGAGTGCCATGGTCCTGTTATTGCCAGAAAACATTGTTTTGGCAAGTCTTCCCCAACCACTAGATGTCCTTTCTTCCAAATTCTGTGATAGGGTCCCACCTTACCCAGAATATATTTCATAGTCTTTATATCAAGTTAAGAAAGACCCCCTCATAGTTTGCTGGCTATCTCCAATGCCTGTCCAAAGTCATCTTACAAAATTTAACTTTCAATTGTTCTGCTATCATTTGAAAAGGGCTTGTCAAGAAGCGAATGAGTTCATTCCAAATACCCTGAGTTAATGGAATTAAGAAGATAGAAATTGCCGGGCGGTGGTGGCGCACGCCTTTAATCCCAGCACTTGAGAGGCAGAGGCAGGCAGATTTCTGAGTTCGAGGCCAGTCTGGTCTACAGAGTGAGTTCCAGGACATCCAGAGCTACACAGAGAAACTCTGTCTCAAAAACACACACACACAAAAACAACAACAACAAAAAAAAAAAAAAACAGAAGAAGATAAAAATTTAAGCCAACCATTGTGTTTGGAGGTGGGGACTTTTGGAAGTGGTGAGATTAGGTCAGATATTGGAGAACCTTGACTGAATCCTGGTTGCTTTATAGGGAGAGGGAGACAGAGCAAGCATACAGAGAGGTACATACATACTCCTGCAGTAGAATAATGTACAAGCAGAAGAGGAATACTTGCAAAAGCTTTTTCCATGCTAATGGCTATGTCAGCTGAAATAAATCTACTTTCATTACAATGTATTCTACCTCAAGTATTTCACTACACTAACAAAAGGTAACTAATACATGTTTCAAATATATTGGCCTACCTGCTCAACTTTATGACCTAGTTTGGGGTTTTGGGTGTTTTGTTGATGATGTGTTTGTTTGTTTGTTCATTTGTTTTGGTGCTGTACATATCAATTCCAGGATATCATACATCCTAGGAAAGTACTCATTGCTAGCCCTTGAGTATAAGTTCTCAAATAAATCCTATGACCATGGTAAATACTGTTCCTTTACTTACAAATTTCTCTGGCTTATATGAAATAGCTTGCCTTATCCCCACCCCAGCTACATGCTTTTTCTTTGTAACATCTAAAAGGTATATTATATATTTGTGCATTTATTTTCCGTCCTGTCTGTGTCAGAATGTACTCTTCATGTGGCAATTAGCAATTTTGTTCATTTTCAATATCTGGTGGCTAGAGCAGGCATTGAGAGGGGACTAGCACTTAGTATACAATTGTTGAATAAATAAGTATGTAACATTATAACATTTCAGAGAATCTGATCCAAATATAAACATATACTCTCACTTCTATTTTCCCAGAAAAGATAGTAATATATTTCTATATGGAAGGCAAGACATTACTCCAGTAATTTAAAGCAAAAGATATAGACAGAAAGCTGTCAAAATTGTCTCAAGGGACAGATGTTACTTTTACAAAAAAGATATTGGTGAGGGACTATACAGAGAAAAGACTCTTCAACTAGCTGAACTTTGTCTTGAAGTCGATATACTAATTCATAGCTCAGAAGTGTTGTTCTCCTAGAAACAACTGGAAGTAGTTAACAATGAACAAAAGGACAGAAGGAAAGACCCTAGATATCTGTAGGTATTTTTGTTCAACTCCATATTAATGCAGAGATAATGTGGAAGAAATGTTTGACCAATTGTGAGATTTAGAGACTGTTTCTCTGACCTTCTGTTCTAAAACTTCTCTTCAGCTTTTTTGACTCATCACCATACTTTCTGGTCTTTAATCCTAAATCCCAAGTGGCACACCATCAGTAACAGTTATAGGACATTTACTTGGACTAGAAGCCTTTATACTCCTTTTATTTAAACATAATTTAGACACACTCCATCTAGGTAGTCAAATCATCTCTTTGGAAAGTATTCAAAGGAGTTTCTCCAACTAATTATGATACAATTCACTAAGATAACGCTCATGCACGATAAAGCTCTTACTTTGCTGCCTGGTGAACACTCATTTGTCTGTTACTTTCCTACTTTCCACTTTCATTTCCCAACCACTGCTTATGTCTACCCATTTTGAACAGTAGTCCCAAGACTACTAGGCCGTTGTCCTCCAATAGCTTACAGTTACTAGTCTTGACTTTTGTTTTGAACTATGTCCTGTGTAAACCATATTGTAAGGCAGAAAAAAATATCTACAAAGCAAGAAACCTCTCTTTGGAAATCTCTAGGCCTGGTGCCAGAGAATGGTAGCCTCGGCTTACCAGGCTTCTAAAGGAGCCATTAGAAATCTTGACATTAATTTTTCCATCAACTGTCATGGCACCTAGAAATGCAATAATGAGCCTCAACTGAACTCCATTGTGAACAAAAAAAGAGAAAATGGACCCTGTGTTGACATAATGGTATCAACTAAAATATTTGCACTTACATTACTCATGTCCTCATTAATTATAGGCTAATGATGAATCACAAACTTGCATGGCAGGACTTCCCATTTTAAACACTCAGTGAATCCCAATTGGCCTTGATGAGTAAGTACTGAAGGTCATGCTCCAGCCCTAACTGTTATATGTATCGAACTGACCTTCAATAGAACCTGCAGCTTCTTTACTTAGGGACAGTTCTGCTTTCCCAGTTATAAAGTAGAGGGGGGATCTACACATCTGCTCAGATCCTTCCAAATGTAAAACACTTGTCATTCCTACCTATAAATATGGTACACATCCCTTGGTTTTTGCATTCACACTGAAAATATTCAATAAGCTGAATAAAAAGCCTCAGCAAGAAAAGCTTATTAGAGTAGATCAAAGTTTATTAAAACAAAAGTATACTCTGGGTCACTGACTATACAAGATACAGGACCTGTCTGAATATCAGGCTCCTTTTATTAGTTTTTTTTTTTATTTGGTTTGATTTGGTTTGGTTTGGTTGCTGTTTGTTGGTGTGTGTCTCTTTCTTTGTCATCTGCTCATGTCATTCATATTTCCTCCTTATGATCAGTGACTTTAAAATGATCTATTTTCCAAGCACATCCTTCTAAGTTTATGTTCTCCCCTAGAACCAAATTGAACTGGGATTACTTCCAAATCTGTAACCCAGTTACAAATGAGATCTCATGACCAGGTCTCGTGACTCCATGATGACTTCAATATCCTTTTGCCATAGACTAAGATAAAATAGAACTTTTCCACCAAGCTTCCTCCCTCTACTACTCCTATCTAAAATCGACCTAATAAGAATGGAGTCAGATCTGAAGAGAGGAAGGTGATTAGTGGGAGGGTGGAAAGAAGATCCAGAGAAGGGTTAATGAGGCACAGCTATGAAACAGCTACAGTTAAGTACTCATGAAAAGGTCTCAAAGAAGCCCATTGTTTCATGTGATGATGAACAGATAACAATATTTAAAAATAATTTTTAAAAAGAACTCATTTGGATGTTCATTTGATATTAATAATGATGTGAAGCCCAGGTTGTTCTGAGATCAACTGTGGGGTAGTACATTGGAACTTCACTCTTCAGTTAACACTGCAGAGATCATTTTAGGTTTTGATTACACTCTGGGTTAAGTTTTGTTGTTTTCTCTCATTTATTTTCTAACAAAAATGTACTAGTGTACAACATAAGTACTTAAAAAGCAAAGGATTAAAAGAGGGGGAGCAGATATTTATTAAATACTTACCATGGCCCAAACACATTCAATATCTTATTTAAAATAACCTCCAAAAATTACCTTGTGAAATAAATACCCCTTTCTGTGTTTCACATAGTAAAAAAAAAAATGGGCTTAGAGAAACTTATACTTATTTTAACTAACAAAAGTTAGGGAAAGGCTGGAAGAAGCTAAGGAGGGTGACTGCATAGGAAGACAGCAATCTCAACTAACCTGAACCCCTGAGATCTCTCAGACACTAAGCCACCAACCAGGCAGCACACACCAGCTGGTCTGAGGCCCCTGACACATATATAACAGAGGACTTCCTGGTCTGGCCTCAGTGGGAGAAGATGCACCTCCAGAGACTTGAGGCTCCAGGGAGTGGAGAGGTCTGGCAGAACAGGAAAATCCTCTTGAAGACAGGAGAAGGAAGAATGGGATGTGGAACTATGGGAGGACAGACCAGGATGGGTAACACCTAGACTGTAATAACAATAATAATAATAATAATAACAACAACAACAAAAACAACAACAACAACAACAACATGTCAGCATTAAGACTCTTGGGCACTTGACAAAAAGTCCAATGTTTTACCTATTTCCATAAACACTTCCTGGCAATCTCTTCATTAAGTGAGGTTGTTTTCATAGCTGCATTTATGTGGAAACATGTTAACCTAAATAAGTTTGCCTATGACTTCTTTCTATAAGACATCTTCATTTTGTTAATGGAGATATATCCTTCCGAAAAGGACATGTAACAGATTACAAAAGGGATATATAACAGATTACAAAGATCACTGGCTAAATGTATAAACCTAGGCTCTGTCCCTTACAGCATTAAGCAAAATTTTAAATACATTGAAACAAATTGGTAGAAATTTTTGAAACACGGTTCATGGGGAGGACCTAGTAAGGATGCTAAAGAGGAGAGAAGAGTTCAGTCCAAAGAGAACAAGTACTTTGTGTTGAGAGTGCTGCTAAAACAGGATGAATTCATGACTATAAACATCTTAAACCCAGCTAAAAAGCATCCCCTTGCTTCATCTGTAGCAAAGTACAGAAATGTACAGAATGGAGGAAGTTTGCTGAGAAACTCAGTTCTTTGCATATAAAACAATCCTGTGGTACCCAAAGCAGAGCCTTGTTGTAGAAGGAACAGTGATGTTTCTCTAGGTCTGTGTAAAAGCCTTAGAATTTCCATCCTCACAAAGTCAGCTTGAAATCAGTCTAGAGTGAGCTGCTTCATAGTATGGAGCCTTGAACATGGGAGAGAAGTAGGAGGACATTATTTCTCTACTTCATAGAGTCTGACCCTATATGTTAAAGCTACAGTAAAGAGCTGGGCTGAAATCAGCCTTTCTGTGTGACTCTAAAATTGCTTGTTATGACTTGCATGAAATCTGACTGCATCTTCACAAGTGGCCTAGAGTAATTTTATAAAAATCAATCAACCATCATTATACTTGCTTCCCCCTCTAAAATACATAAACGAACACATCTTTTACATGCAATTACTCATTTCCATCAAACGTCTCTTATTTCTCTGGGAAGGAAGTAAAAGAGACTTTTAGCAGCTAGCTAAGGTTTGAAAGAAAAACAAAAAAACCATGAAAACAAACTTTTGGCTAGCTGTAAAATTAATCATCATCTGTAATGACCACAAAATAATCTGTTGTGTTTTATAAAGAAAACAGATACGTAGTTTTAAAGAGAACTTCCTTACAAGAAAAGAAAATTTGTTTTATCTTTACTATAGACAATAACCTCTGAAAGATCTGGCTTTCCTTGTCTTTAATTCTTTCATTCCTTTCTCTTGTAATTTCCATTCCCAGCTGGGCCTTTGTCCCACTTCTCTACCATAACTGTTTCTGTCATGGTCATACATTTTATTCATATTGGCCTCAACCTTCAATGTACCTGGTAACTCACCCTTTCCTGGAATTCCTTCATCCCACCTGCCCACTGCTGTATGGCTCTAGTTTTCTTTATCTTTCTTCTTTTCTTTCTTTCTTTCTTTCTTTCTTTCTTTCTTTCTTTCTTTCTTTCTTTCTTTCTTTCTTTCCCTCCTCCCTCCCTTCCTTTCTTCTCTCCTCTCTTTCTTCTTCTTCTTCTTCTTCTTCTTCTTCTTCTTCTTCTTCTTCTTCTTCTTCTTCTTCTTCTTCTTCTTCTCCTCCTCCTCCTCCTCCTCCTCCTCCTCCTCCTCCTCCTCCTCTTCTTCCTCTTCCTCCTCCTCCTTTTCCTTCCTCTTCCTCTTCTTTCTTTTTCTCCCCCCCTCTCTTGAAACAAGGTCTCATACATAGCTCTGGCTGTCCTGGAACAACTTACTATGTATACCAGGCTGGCCTTGAACTCACAGAGATCCAGCTGCTTCTGCCTCCCAAATAATAAAAATGCATTTTAACACAACATACTTACTCAAAAAGCAAAGGCCTTCATGTGGATCCTGAACAAATGGAATGGAAACTATCCAAAAAGTTGTTGCCTGTACATTGGATATGTTCTACTAACTGGGCTGTCTTGTCGGGCCTCAGTGGGAGAGGAAGAGCCTAGCCTCCCAGAGACTTGACATGCCAGGGTGGAGGGAATATCCAGGGGCCCCCAACCTGCTCAGAGGAGAAGAGGAGAAAGATGGGGGAAGGGATGATGAGAGGAGGTGACCCGGAGGGGGCAGTGAACAGGATGTAAAGTGAATAAGTAAAAAAAAAATAATAAATTAAAATTTTAAAAAGGAACAGATATTTATTAAATACTTACCATGGACCAAACTCATTGGACATTTTATTTAAAATAACTTTCAGGATAGCTCTGGCTGTCCTCCAAATTACTGGGCTTAAAGGCATACATCACTCTAACATTTGTCCCGCTTCCTTCTACTTCCCAGACAGCCATCCCACTAGTAGCTGATCTTTCTGATTATCCCAACCAATGACACTTCATGTGTCCAAAGACTCATCACTATGGTGACTTTTCTTATCAGCACATGTACATCACCTTCATGGTCCTCATATTATCTCTCAAGGGTTAAAAATCAATGTATCTAGTTGTTTGTAACTCTCAAATTTTTAGCTCCGAGTCTAATCTCATCTCTGAACTCAACTGATAGCCCCAACCTCCTATTCAATACTTGGGTGTCCAATCATCTTTGCAATTCAACAGTTCAAAACCTAAACTCTTCTTATCAGAAATCTGGTTAACCCTGTCCAGTTGCTTAGTCTCACAACTCTAGACTCAACTTTCTCTCAGACCCAATAATCAATCCCACAGGCAACTTTATGCATCCTATGTTCAAGTTATCCTAATAGCCCAATTACGTCTCTCCATCTGAATATACACCCCTAGGATCTAAGTTATTTTTATCTCAGTTGTGCATTATGGAAAGAGCTTGACTTTGTTTGTTTTGTTTTGTTTTTCATGGAAATAATGTTATCCGTTTCTTTGCTTAAAATCCTGTAGTTGACCCCATTACTCTCAAAGACAAAGCCTACTACACCCTTCAGGGTTTCTCTCTGACTCTATCTTCCTCTACTCCCTTCTTGACACAATGCTCCCATTGCATTGATCATCTTGCCTGTGCTTCCTATCTTGTAGCATTTACCCTTGGTGTATGCAAAGTTCCCTAGCCACCCTTCCTCGGTATGGTTTCCCTGCCCATCTCAATCCACTGCTGCATATTGCTTGTGGGAGTAAGAAATCTAATAAAAACATAATTCACCTGCTTAGGGTTCATTGTTTTCCTTATAAAAGAAAACTCCATAGGAGAAAGAGTTAAAGCAGATTCATCCATAACCATAGTCCCTGTGCCTACAGCAGTGCCTGGGCTATGGGAAATAGTTAAGTATTGTTGAATAAATACAACTTAATCTATGGAAGTACAATGAAAACAGAAGAAGACAAAAAAGGGGAGAATGGTTAATAGACTATCCACATGCAAAGCCTAGCATAATAAAAAATAAATAGATTAGAATAATCAGCAGATTGCAAACTTAGGGAATTTTTAGAGTTCCTTATTTTTTATTAGATATTTTCATAATTTATATTTCAAATGTTCTCCCCTCTCCTGGTTTTCCCCTAATACCTCCCCCTCACCCTGCTCACCAACCAACCCTCTCCTGCTTCCTGGCCCTGGCATTCCCCCACACTGGGGCATAGAGCCTTCACAGAACCAAGGGCATCTCCTCCTATTGATGACCAACTAGGCCATCCTCTACTACAAATGCAGCTGGAGCCATGAGTCCCACCATGTGTACTCTTTGGTTGGTGGTTTAGCCATAGTACCGCCTGAGGACCCAGCAATACCACTCCTGGGCATATGCCCAGAAGATGTTCCTGCCTGTAATAAGGACACATGCTCCACTAGGTTCATAGCAGCCTTATTTATAATAATCAGAAGCTGGAAAGAACCAGATGTCCCTCAACAGAGGAATGGATACAGAAAATGTGGTGCATTTACACAAGGGAGTGCTACTCAGCTATTAAAAACAATGACTTTATGAAATCTTAAGCAAATGGATGGAACTAGAAAATGTCATCCTGACTGAGGTAACCCAATCACAAAAGAACACACATTGTATGTACTCACTGATAAGTGGATATTAGCCCAGAAGTTCAGAATACCCAAGATACAATCCACAAACCACAAGAAACTCAAGAAGAAAAAAGGCCAAAGTGTGGATACTTCTATCCTTCTTAAAAGGGGGAACAAAATACCCATGGAAGGAGTTGCAGAGACAAACTATGGAGCAGAGACTGAAGGAGGGACAATCTAGACACTGCTCCACCTGGGAATCCTTCCCATATAAAATCACCAAACCCAGACACTATTGTGGATGCCAGCAAGTGCTGGCTGACAGGATCCTGATATAGCTGTCTCCTGAGAGGCTCTGCCAGTGCCAGACTAATACAGAAGTAGAGGCTCACAACCATCCATTGGAATAAGCACAGGGTCCCCAATGAAGGAGCTAGAGAAAGGACCCAAGGAGCTGAAGGGGTTTGCAGACACATAAGAGGAACAACAATATGAACTAACCAGTACCCTCAAAGATCCCAGGGACTAAACCATCAACCATAGAGTTCTTTATTATGTACAGTGTTCTACATGCACGTATACCTGCAGGCCAGAAAAGAGCACCAGATCTCATTATAGGTGGTTGTGAGCTATGATGTGACTGCTGAGAATTGAACTCAGGACCTCTGGAAGAGTGGCCAGTGCTTTTGATCTCTGAGCCATCTCTCCAGCCCAGTAGAAAAAGTTTTAAAAGCTGTGAAAGGGGTAATGAGGTGTCAAATGCTTTGTGCCATCTTTAGGAGGATTAGGAGAGTAAAGACTTGAAGTGATAGCATCTTTGGTGAGGAGGTATTAGAGAGACAAGAAATGAACAATGAACTCAAGATTCAATCTGCAAAGAGAGGCACAGTGAGACTGAGACTCAAAAAAAAACAAAAAGATCAAAGGTCCCCAATTAACTAGATCATCTGTCTACACAAACCTTGAACTACCTGGATTGGAGGGATTGAAGGAAGCAAGTTATTCAGTTTATTTGCTCACAGTGACTAACCTTCATTCATATTTTTTTCCTTAAATGGTTTAGCAGAATATATATCACAACTTTTCAACTGTTAACTAGTTAAATAAATAGTCAGGGGAGCCTGTGGATTAATGCCCCCAGAGAATGACAGGTGACTGTACGTTCAGGATACACAGATCATGCTCTGCCTTGATAAGGGAGTGCCAGCCAGGATGTGGGCAGCGGAGGGGTGTGAAGCTACACTCTGCCGCACTGTGTTGTTTGGAGGGTGGGAGCCATGAGGAGGTGAGGAAAAGCAGAAGAGAGTAGCATTCAGGCAAGGCAGCCACAGCCTGAAGCCTGCATTGTGATGGGATGCACAGCACACTACTTCCTTTGTTGGCAAGATCCAGATTAGACTCGTGCCTGATCCACTGGAGCAGAGCCTGGGAAGCCTTCGAGGTGGGCTTGTCCCCGGCCAGAGAGGCGGAAAATCAATTTGGCTGGCAAACGAGAGCCCCCAAGAGCTCAGTCCACGCTCCATAATCCTATCCACTAGCAGCTCAGGAAATAGAAGCCTGAGTCCTCACATATTCATGGAGGATGTGAGGCATAAATCAGGCTTTAAGGATCAGGGGCAAAGGGAATGGACTCTCTGGCTGGCTACTAATTAATCAAGCACAGAACACCTAAACTTAGCATCCTGGGATGAAGCCACTTACACACCAGCAAGCAAGCAGGAGCTACTGCTGCTCTTCCCCATCTCCTTTTCCTTTCAATTAAAACAGATATCGGCTGAAAATTTCCCCTTTAGCTGATGCTGCTTACACATCACCCCCCTTCCCACAACAGCCCCGTTCTCCCTTTAATTAAAAAACATGCTTATTGCAATACTTGCCAGAATCGCTTTAACGGTATTTTAATTGTAATGTCTCTGCCTGATTAAAAAAAGAAAATATGAACTGAACGTGTTTGCAAAAATGTTCTTGAGATGCAGGAAGAGAATTATACATGTCCTAGGAATGGATACCACATACCAATTCTTTAAATAGTCTGTGTTGCAGAGACATGGACTACACAGGGGGGGAGGGGAATGTATCTGAAATAAAGTCATTGACTTACAGCTACAAACAATAGCAGATGAAAGAAACAGTCTTTATCAGCTTAGATTCCCCTGGCAGGATAAAGAACTGCTGCCAACCTAAAACACTACACTCAAGAAAAGCCCATTCAGTGTGCCCACTGCTCATTGTGCAAGTCAAATGGCCACTGGGAAAAGAGTAGAAGTACTGTGTTAGCAACCTTTCAGCACTGACAACTTGATGGGGCTCACTTTATTGTTCTAGGCTCATTTGAAAACCTGATCATGCATCAGAGTCACCTGAACGAATATCTTAAAAACATAGGGGGATGGAGGTGCATTCTATACCTAAATGCTATGGATACCAGATATTGAGGATTGTAGGTGTTTCTTATGATTATGGGTAAGTTATGTGGTAGCTTTGGGTGTGCAAATCTTGCCATGCTTGTCCTCATCTGAAGAGGCTGAGAAATAAATGCAAACTTGGAATTATGGACTAATTCCCTTTCTCATCCAATAAATATTTGCTGTGATTTCCAAGTCTTTCTCGAAGGTGTTTATATCAAATGTAAAAACATAATAGTATCTATCTACATCCAGGGCCTACAGTGCAGTGGAACTGCTGCAGGCAAATGAAAACACCCTAGTATAGTGAACTGGCCTATTTTACAGACAGCTGAGAAGGGAGGTTATGATTCACTTAGAGTTTTACTTGTTCTACATGATATAAAACACATCGAGATAATCTTCTTTCTGAATCAATTCTATACTAATTATAAGGATAACCATATTTGTTGAACTACACGTAAATCTTTAAAGGAACTGAAATGCAGATAGGAATAAATGCTTGCCGTCCATGAAGTTGCCATTAATTACTTCCTAAGTAAATCCTTTCTGTTTAGAGCTACAGAAAACCATCATGTACTTCATTCACAGTACTACTTCATAGATACAAGAAAGAATAAAGCTCTTGATTACTCCATGATTTCCTAATGCCACTGAAGTCCTCACAAAGAAAACATCTGCAAAAGGAGACAAAGACAGAAACAAAACCTTTCCTTCCTGCCTGTCCCCCAACAAAACAATTCTGCCTCAAGCTGACAGAAATCTCCCTACCTGGCAATGTATTGCCTTCTTTTCCTTATCAATATTCCTTAAGAAACCACCCACTTCACATTTCAGTGGCTACATCTCTCTAAGCCAGATGGTCTTTCAATGGCTTCCAAATATAATTCTCTGATTTGGCTATAGAATTGCTTTATTAGAAATCAAGGATAAGTTATCTTGTATAGTAATTTTGAAACTATAAGAACTTCTCTTATTTTACAGACTGAAGTATCATCACCCCAGTCCCAATTATTTACAAATATATCAGATTCTTCCTTCTTTGACCATTGTGGAAGATTATAAAGATCTAGGCTATAAGCTATGGTCCTGTAAATATTATACAGTACATAAGAAATAACAGAATAAAATGTTTGGTCTCATAGTTTCATCTGCCCAAGAATCCTGGTTACATAAGGAGCCCAAACTTCCAGCTCCCTTCCTATCTGGGATGAATAGGATCTAGGGATCATTAATCAACAAATGAGATAGAAAGGTAAGGAGAGGCCATGTCCTGAAGGACCCTGTAAGCCATATTCAGTTTGGATTTGAACTGAAGGGCTAATGGAAAGCCAATGAAGGGTTTTAAGTAAGGGAGTTTGAGACATTTATCTTTCATTACTGAAAATGCTGTGCTAGGAAACGACTGGCCCTTTTCAGTAGCATTTTTCATATTATAATATCCAAGTTGTCAAGACATAAACTGTAAATTATTAAGCATCTATCTATCTGTCTGTCTGCCCATCTATTGAAAGCATGTCCTTTCTCACAGCAACAGATTATCTTTCATTTATGGCTAATCAAGTGTGTCTGGAAGTAAATAATATAAGCCATTGCCTGGTCGGAAAAAAATAACGGGCTTCAGAGGGAAGTGTCCCTCATATAAAAAAGCCTTTGTCTCTGATCTCTTGATACCGAAATAGCAAATGAAATTGGTCACTGTCTGGATGAATCCAGTAACATGTGAGAGTACCAGGAAGGATGCTGGCTATAGAAAATTCACAACTAACATTCATGTTTCTTTTCAAGTAAGAAACTCAATTCTTAGTTCACTCATTCAAAAATTATTTGGGCATCTAATTCTTTCCCAGAAGTCCACAGGTGATTTCAGTCAGGATGAACAATAGCAGTTCTGGCTCTTGCTATCTATGGCCTAGATCTTTATAATCTTCCACAATGGTCAAAGAATGAAAAAAATCTGTCATATTTGTAAATAATTGGGACAGGAAGGATGCTTCGGTGGGTATAATAATCACCATACAAGCGCGTGAGAACTTGAGGTCAAATTCCCAGAACCCACATAAAGCCAGACATGGCAGTGTTCATCTGCAACCTGGTGTTCTTGTGATGAGATAAGAGACAGAGACAAGAGAATCCTAGAACCTTGTGGACCTATTACTTGTCACATGCAGCATTCAAACAAGATAGAAGGTAAGGATCAACACCTTGAGGTTGTGCTCTGACAGCCACATGCCTGTCCATGCACACACAGGTAGAAAAAGTCAAGGGCTAGAGATATCACAGTTGATAAAATGCTTGCCTAA
Organism: Mastomys coucha; assembly: GCF_008632895.1. Classification (NCBI taxonomy): domain Eukaryota; kingdom Metazoa; phylum Chordata; class Mammalia; order Rodentia; family Muridae; genus Mastomys; species Mastomys coucha. The sequence goes on from NW_022196896.1 coordinate 49,378,135, forward strand.
CAAGTATGGGTATCTAAATTGAATCTTTAGAACCCACATAAAAATACAATAAAACTGAACACTGTGGTAAACTTATAAACCCAGCTTACAGAGACAAGGGAAGCAGATACAGGCAAATCTCTAAGAGCCGTGAGCTCCAACCTAGTAAGAGACCCTGTCTAAAAGAAAAACAACAAAATAAGAGTGTGCAAATCCTAAGAAATTACATTCAAAGTTGTCCTATACCCTTCACACATACACACACACACACACAAAGAGAGAGAGAGAGAGAGAGAGAGAGAGAGAGGAGAGAGAGAGAGAGAGAGAGAGAGAGAGAGAATCTCTGCACACACTCCAACACATGTCCACTGACACAAACAGAAATCAAGTTCTAATTAGATTACAAATTCTGTCAATGGTTCACCTAGCCTTACATAAAGTGTCTTCTCATGATGAAAGTTACACTTACCTGTCACCAGGAAAAGGCTCACAACACAAAGACATCCAAAACAAAGGAAATTACTGATAATTTTCAAAACTACTTGTTAATACTTTCCAGTGCAGACTTAATCAAGCTTTTTCTTGGGACCTTAAGGAATTCCTGCTTGCAAATGTAGGCAGTACGATTGCCTTCTCCTTCACTGCTCTCATTCACAGGACTATGTATATTATAGTCCACTTTTCATTCTGCCATTGGGAGAGAGCTGCCATTAATCAGGGCCAAATGGACTTACTCAAACCCACTGAACAATCTGGGACTGCCTCAATTCCACCCAGGGTCCATCTTGCTGACTAAACTCTGGTGAGTTGATTTATCACCCCATCCTCTGCAGCAAGGGTAGCCATATATTGACCAAAAAAGGGAGTAATTAAGTCTTCTTTCACAGGCAATTTATAGGTAAATCACCTTGAGTTTACCAATTTTGAACATATTTGGCCAGCTTCCGAACATCTAGCATTGGCCAAGACATCCTATTCCAGAAAGGAATATTAATACAGAATATTTCAATATGAGCAAAACCCCATGCTCATCAGACCCTTTTCCTCTCAACCCAAGCTGGTCTACAACTTCTGCAGGCACTGAGCAGTCTGCCAAGTGACCAATAAAACTGATGACCAGAAAGATGAGGGGGTTGGGGGGAGAAGTCCTGTTTGCAGCATTTCCAGGCCACTCTCTTGTAACGTGGACCTGAAGCACCAATGGAATCTGAGGTTAGGTCAGTGTCAATAAGGAGCAAGGACACATACAGTTCCCTGGAGAGAAGCTCAGTCTAGACTGTAAACTTAATTGAGCCAAGAATAGGAAAGCAGACCGCAGGGTGAGTGTGTGAGTCCATTACCTAGACAATCAGATACTGAGGACTCTGGCCTGAGCAATGGACTCATCCCCTGATGGACTCACATTGCTGGGAGCTGATGAGACACAGAATGTAGGGCCTTGTAGGAGGCCTTCAGTCTCTAGGGGAATATATTGGAGGCTATATCATATCCTGGCCTCTTCTCCTTCCTCTGCCTCGTGTTCCCCTAGCAAGCTGTTCTGCTGCCATACCTCTCTGAGCACAACAGGCAAACACTTCAAACCATGAGACAAAATGATTCCTCTATTCATATTATTCTTTTGGGTACTACAAGGAGCTAACCGACTCATCTGGGACAGAAAGGCGTGCTGGATTCAGCACTTGACAACATACTCTAAAATCCCCCAAAGAAGAGGGAATTAGACAATAGGCTAGGCTGTAGATGGAGAAACAGCACCACACTCATCAACTTGGAGTAGCTGTGGCTGTTGACACAAGGTATGTACGAAAGAAGCCAGTCAAGAGTCCACCGTGGAAGGGAGAGGAGCACCCACTACGCTCTACTGGCTCCAGACCATATGGGTAACACTAACTGGGCTCAGCATTATTTTTAGAAGGGGGAAAGAAGTGGGGAGAGGGAATGGAGTAGTAGTTGGATCAGGAAGGAATTGTAGGGAGTAATGGTTACTAGATACAGTTAAAATGCTCTATGTGCGTGCATGAAAATCCTCAGATAATTCATAAGTATCATATATTTAAAAGAAATGAAGCTTCATCTCCAGAAGCCAGCAGTAATCATTTTGATAATATACAAGTTCTGAATATAATAGATCTGAAAGATCCTTAATGCTGTGAACTGAAAACAACTTTACAGGGAATAAGACCCCCCTCCCCAGTTGGACCAGAGAAGCCATAGGACTTGTGGAGTCTGAGTAACAAGGAGAAAGGAGGCAGCCAGATGACAATTCTACTGTCTCCATCTCCTCTTCTTTCTTCTCTTGCAAAGCAAAGAAAAACACTTCAGTGTACATCCTGAAGATAAGAGGGGCAAAAGCAATCCAAGGTCTTTATTATCCAACTAATTCTTTCAGTAATCCAGTTTGCTTTATATATAGAAGCAGCTGCTATCTGTAAATAACATTTTAACTTGGGTCCCATTCTCAGTCATCTCCTTTGTTATCTCTGTAAGTCCAAAAGAAACAACTAAAGTTAATTGAGTTCTTATTCTGGACCAGACCCTGTCAAAAACAAATGGCTTTAAAAATATTTCCTCATTTAGCCCCAAACATCCCTCACGACCTGGGGAGGGCATAGTAACACTGCCTCACAACAGTTACAAGTGCTTGTTCTTGCTATTGCTGTGACTCCTGAAGTCACTATAATTTGGTACTCCCCTAGAAGGGAGAATCCTGAGGCTTATAAAGGCTCTTAGTTTAACCAAGGTCACAGAGATGGTGGATAGTGAGGACTGGATCTAACTCAGTTCCTTCTGGCTTGAAAGTTTGCCAAGCATTTAACTGTCCTGGTATACACCAGTAGACCAAGAAATAGAAAATCACATTAAGAACAAGAAGTGTATTACTAAGCAGCAATGGAAACTGGAAGCAAGCTTCTGGTCAAAGCATTTTAAAGAAATGGCATTGTGAGAAATAAGAAACTCCAAATGTCATCAGATTTACAGTAAAAAAAAAAAAATAGGGTATTTTCATTACATACTTACATGTGTGCATACACATGCATACACAAATAGTTATATACACATATACTCACTGGATACCCAAACAAATTAATGTATCCACCAACTCATAGTATTGTGTATGTATGTATATATGTATGAGGGAAAGACACAGAGATATCTAAAATATAAAGGCTCTACATCATAAGGATAGTCTAATCTTCCCTAATTAACTCTTAGTTAATTATTATCTCTCAGCCACTTAACATCAAGCTGCTTGACCACCAGATGAGGAAGAGATTCATTACCTCATTCAGAAACTATAAATGTTTCCTCAACTGCAGAAAACCTTTGCATGGGATGCATAATGCTCTGAAAGAGGGTGACTTTGCTTCTTTGTTTTTATTGCTCCTCATAATTACTTGGAATAAAAATGATAAGTTTTAATTCAGAAATGCCTATAGCTATTGAGCATCTTAACATAAAAGAACAAAAAAGTATAATTAATGAAATGAAGCCAACATACCTCCTTCTACCCCAACTCATTAGTAATAACTGATTAATTCTCTTTTGTGTTTAAGAGTATCCCTAATAACTAAAAAAGAAAAAGTTGGGGGGTTGGGCATATGCTCAGTCAATGGTGGACTTGCCTGGCATGTGTAAAGCTCAAAGTTCTATACCCAGCACTTCACTGGGCTGCAGGCCTATAAACCCAGCAATAGAAACTAGAGGCATAAGAATCAGAAGTTCAAAGCCCTCTTCCACAGTGGGGATTTAGAACCCAGTTTTGCCTACGGAGTCTGCTTCAAAATACAAGATTGGAAGAGGAAGAGGTGGAGAGGAATAGAGAAGAGTAGTAAATGCAAATTTTGTGTCTTTTTCTAATTAGAGCAAAATAATACTGAAGAGGGACAGCAAAATAGGTCAGCAGGTACAAGCTTTTACACTCCAAAACAAACTAAAACAAAAGTAGATAGATCTGAATTTATTTATCATGATCATAAAAATGTGACTGATTGAAAGGAGAGGTATGGGGAGATAGCTCAGTTCTCAGCACCCACAAAGAAAGCTCAGCATTATAGGGTAGCTCTGTCACCTCAACATTGAGATGGCAGAGACAGAAGAATCCAGGCAGGCACTGGCCAGTCAGTTGAGCCTGATCAGTGAGATCCAGATTCAGTTAGAGAGTCTCCCAAAAAGGATGCAGAGAGTGACTGAGGAACAAAGCTGGCAGGAACCCTTTGTCCCTCCCTTACCCCACACAAGTATACAGCATGTGTACACTATAGTATTTCAGATTTGGTTCCCTAAAATTTTTTGAAGAAAGTATTTCTGCCTTGATGTTTTCCCTAGTTTATCTTAGCCTGTCAGTGGAATGAGAAAATTAAAAGAAAAATTTTCTCAGCTCTTTTCAGATTCGATTCCTGGTTATGAACAATAAAGGCCATAAGAGATGTCCAGAAGCTGGGCAGTGGTGGCACACGCCTTTAATCCCAGCACTTGGGAGGCAGAGGAAGGCAGATTTCTGAGTTCAAGGCCAGCCTGGTCTACAGAGTGAGTTCCAGGACAGCCAGGGCTATACAGAGAAACCCTATCTCAAAAAAACAAAACAAAACAAAACAAAGGGAGAGATGTCCAGTGACTGAGTTGCTCTTGGTGAGTGTGACAATGCTTTGATCTCTTATTGAATAGCTAGCTCTTTATTGTCCTTCAAATGCTTACATATATACTATGGATACGGAATATAAATTATGTATTGAGGGCTGGAGTTCTTCATCAGAAAAGATACTCCTCTACATATTTTGGAAGCAGAAAGATAACTTAGTAAAGAATGTTATGCTGTTGAAAACCCATAATTATATGTGTATATATATGTGAGTATGTCTGTATATACTATGTGTGTATATGTGAACATATATTGTACATGCTTGTATATACATATATGCATGTATGTGTGAATATGCATAGGTATGATTGAAACAATTGAGGAGATGAAAATAAATTAACTGGGAAAGATTTCAGTTAAAAAAGCAGGAAGTATTTTAATATATGCAATAGACTTCACCCAGAACTTGAACTGTATACCATTTGCTTGTCCATTCATATGACAATCACTTAGCAGCTTTTGAGTCCCCATCATTTGTCCCACATTGTTCTAAATCTTGACTAGGAAACAGCAAGTAGATAATGGATTGCTTCAGTTTTATTATTCTATGAGGAGGAACATACTTTGAACCAACAAGTAAATGTAAAACATGGCATGCAATAGGAAATCTATGAAGACCAAAACCAGAACTACATAGCGAATAATCAGAGGAATAGTTGTAATTTCAGAAAGATGCCCTAAAAGCTTCTTCTAACACATGAATAGGTTCTCAGAGAGCATAAAAACACAATGAGTTGTCTGCATGAACCCGGGGGACAAAGGGCAATCAGGGTGAATGTCTAAAGATAGGAGTATTCACAGTGTGCCTACTTGGAGTGACTATGGATGACACAATCAAAGAAGAAATCTGAGGTTAGAAAATAGTAAGGGCTTTGGGTTTTACTCTTGGTAAGACATGACATCATTAGAGGGTTTTGAAGAATGAAGCAACAATAAAACATGTTTAGAAGATACGAGCTAGCACTGATAGAGTTAACCTTAGCACACAGCGTACAAGGCAAATTGCAGTTATTTCAGTACAAGAAATCTTACCTTCCATCCAAATGGCTTATTTCAAAAGTGGGCTTACTCCCGCATAGAGTAGGGAGGAGCTTATGAGCCCCACCACAAGCTCAGGAGATACTTAATGCTGCTGGCTGCTGGGAAAGGGGCTGTCAGTTTTCTTCAGAGTTATAGCCCCAGGTAGGTCAACCACACTCCAATGGATGGCCTCACACCCATGTCCATAGGGGTTGTCTACTTAGATTCAGACACTTATTAAAACAGGACATTGGAAGGAGCTATGGTTTGGGTAGCAGATCTGGAAGGAGTTAAGAGCAAAGAATTGGGGAGGAGTGTGATCACAATCATATTCATAAATAAAATTCCCAAAGAATAAATAAAGTATTATAATTTTTAAAAGTGTCCTAGCATAACTGTTATCTGAGAGGCTTCACCCAGCAATTGATAAAAAACAGATGTAGAGACGGACCCATAGCCAACATTAGGCAGAGCTTGGGGAATCCTGCAGATGAGGAGGAGGAAGAATTAAAGGAGCCAGAGAGGTCAAGGACACCACAAGAAAACAGAGAATCAACTAAACTGGGTCTGTAGGGGCCCACAGAGACTCAACTGCCAACCGGAGAGCACACATGGAACAGATCTAGACCTCTACACATCTGTAACAGTTGGGCAGCTTGGTCTTCATGTGGGACTCCTAAATCAGGGACAGAAGGCTGTCTCTCACTATACTACCTACCTCTGGATGATTCTCCCCTAACCAGGCTGCCTTGTGTAGAAGATGTGCCTGGTCTTACTGCAACTTGATTTGCCAAGGCTAGTTGCTATCCTTGAGCATGAGTGGCCTCTCCTTTTCTGAGCGGAAAGGGAGGAGACATGGATGAGGAGGGAATGAGAGGAAGGGACTAGGAGGAGAAGAAAGAGGGGAAACTGTGATTGGGATCTAAAATAAATAAATTAATAATAATAATAATAATAATAATAATAATAATGACAACAACAATAATAAAAAATGACTAGCACAATACTATTATAGCAACTCCACAGAACTCAAGGTCCCAGTTTCCTTTCATGTTCTTTCTTCCATCCTTACTAAATCACCTAATGAGCTAACACAGTGACTGATTCAGCTGTCTCATTTACATAGCAGGAAATGAGAAAGACATGAAGTATAAGAAGGCCTCCTACTGCATCAGCTCTACCTTAAGAAACATCCCATATACCTTTCCTCTTGGATCTTCCTGGCCAGATGTTAGCACAAACTTAATCGCAGCTACTAATGGAGCCAGGACACACAGCATTTTAGCTGTCTTGCTACTACAAGTGGAATTGAGATTCTGCTAATACATAACACAACAGAGTAGGAGCACTAGGAAGAACTTAGAGGCAATTTGTAGTAACTCAGGCCAAGAATTACAGTGATCAGAACTACAATAGCACCAATTTAAGAGTAGATGCGTGAGAAACCCAGTGAGGCTTGAGACAGGAGGAATCCCTGGTGGATAGGTTATAATATGTGAAACAAAGAATAATGTCTGTCATTGGGCTGGCCAGTAGAATCCTGAAATCTCAGTAAGTGAGGTGGAGAAGTTTTTCTCACTCTGATTTTCCATGTGACCAAAATCCAAGTCTTCAATAAATAACATGCTCCCTTTCATGCATGTGTGAGAACAGGTGACCATGTTCATGTGAATGTGGGTCAGCCTTGGCTGTCATTCTCAAAAATGCTACATATCTTCCCTGAGGGATTATTCATGCCCTGGAGCTCACCAATTAGGGTAAATTGGCTGGCCAGGGAGCTAGCTCCAGGGATCTGCCTGTGTGCGTGTGTCACACACACAGTAGCAGTGAGGTTGCAAGTGCATGCCACCACACCTGGCACTTTCCTATGAGTTATGAAGATGAAACTTGGGTTCTCGTGTCTGGCCAGTAAGCATTTTTTACTAACTTGAGCTTTTTATCCCACCTCAAAAATGGCATGCTCTGAATTCTCTCCACAATTCAACTCTAATCATATACCCTGCCTGACCTAATTACCCATTCTGTACTATATATCGCTGCCCCTATCTAACAACTGCCTTAGAACTAGAAACTTTAGCCTGTCATATTTATTCCCCCAGTCATTTTCCCTCTAGTAATATTGCTTCTTACTGACATTAAGTATTAATAATTTTCTTCACTTTTTCTTGTATCACAGAGAATTCTCAGGCCACTTAATAAGCATTCACAAATTATCTGCTGAACAAAATTTTATCTGTGTCTTTTCATTGTTCTCATTATTTCTAGATGCACAACTCGTGTCTCTATGATAAAAATCTGTTTCCCTGGAGGTAACTCTCCTCCTGCCAAGAACTCATGTACACCATGTATGCAAAAGCGAACATCCACTCCTTACTCTTCCATTTCATTCAGCCTTTCTCGTCCCCAGAATGAAAGTACGTCCTTCCATTGACTCTATACAACACTGAAATGTTGTCTAAACTAAGAAGAGCATGGAACATCATGAATGGACCCCCATGTGGGTTATTTGTATCTGTGAATCTATAGAGAGAAGCTGCATACTTGGTGCACAGGGTCCTTCCTTTCTCTTACCCTTTGATGCCCATCTGAAGTCTCCTCTTTCAAATCTTGTTCTTTCAACAATTTCTTGATTAAACATTATGAGGAAATAAGCATATACCCAGAGACTAGACTTAGAAATCAAGGACTTTGAGTCAGAAAGCTTCTCACAAATGGTGGTATCAACAAAAGGCCAAGGCCCTTGGGTAGCTGCAGGGTATCCCATCCTCTGCCAGAATTCAGGTTCTGAGGGAATGGTCCCAGTTCAAAGCAATTGAGATGCAATTCTAAGACTCTAGTTTTACTTTGTCATTGCTAGTCTTCAGTGTATTCAAAGTGGCTGGTACTATAGCCACTATAGCCACTAAGCTACGTACATACATACATACATTTCATAGCCACTAAGCCACATATATACATACATTACATATTCCCATAGTCCCTAAGCCACATACATATATTCCCCATAGCCACTAAGCCACATACACACACACACACACAATGCCATAGCCACTAAGTCACATACATACATATTCCCCATAGTCACTAAGACACATACATAATGCTCCTATAGTCACTAAGACACATACATACATACATACATACATACATACATACTTCTCCCCATAGCCACTAATCCACATACATACATACTCCCCATAGTCACTAAGGCACATACATACATACATGCATATATACTACTCCCCATAGCCATGAAAACACATACATATATACGTACATACTGCTCCCCAGAGCCACTAATCCACATACATACATATTCCCCATAGTCACTAAGGCACATATAAACATACATGCATACATACATACATACACTCACACATATTACTCCCCATAGCCACAAAAAACATACATATATACATACATACTGCTCCTCAGAGCCACTAAGATACATACATACATACTCTCCATAGTCACTAAGACACATACATACATACATACATACATACATACATACAAATATGCATACATACTTCTCCCCATAGCCATGAAAACACATATATATATATACATACATATATATACTACTCCCCATAGCCATGAAAACACATACATACACACATAATAGTGCCATAACCACTATTCTACATATATACGTACTCCCCACAGCCACTAAGATATATACATACAGACATAGATAATGCCATACCTACTAAGACACATACATAAATACATACATACATACATATATGCAGACATACTACTCCCCATAACCATGAAAACACATACATATGTACATACATACAACTCCCCATAGCCACTAAGCCACATACACACACAAAATAGTGCCACAGCCACTAAGACATATGCACACATACTCCCCATAGTCACTAAGACACATACACACACTACTCCCCATAGTCACTAAGATACATGCATACATACTCCCCATAGTCACTAAGATACATGCATACATACTCCCCATAGTCACTAAGATACATGCATACATACTCCCCATAGTCACTAAGATACATACATACATACTCCCCATAGCCACTAAGCCATATACACACACAAAATAGTGCCATTGCCACTAAGACACATACATACATACTCCCCATAGTCACTAAGACACATACATACATACTCCCCATAGCCACTAAGACATATATAAATACATACATACATACATACATATATGCAGACATACTACTCCCTGTAACCATGAAAACACATACATATATACATACATACAACTCCCCATAGCCACTAAGCCATATACACACACAAAATAGTGCCATTGCCACTAAGACACATACATACATACTCCACATAGCCACTAAGACACATGCATACATACTCCCCATAGACACTAAGACACATGCACACACTACTCCCCATAGTCACTAAGACACATACATACATACATACACACACACTACTCCCCATAGCTATGAAAAAACATACATATATACAGACATACATACTATTCCCATAGCCACTAAGCCACTTACATACTTACATATATACATACGTACTACTTCCCATAGCCACAAAGACACATACACACATAAATATATTCATACATACATAGCTAATACTTCTCATAGCCTTCACACATACATACATACATACTCCCCATAGTCACTAAGCCATATGCACGCATATATACATACACACATACATACATACATACATACATACATACATACATACCCCTATATCCTCTGAACTTGATACATGCATACATACATACTGCATTCATACATATATAGATACATACTTTATTCATTCATATATACATACATACATACATGCAAAAAGCACAAAGACAATTTCCCTCTTAAAGTGTGCTAGTTAGCTGACTTGACAAAGAACTTTTCTCTCTTGGGACCAAAGGAAAACTAAAAGCAGCTTCCAGAATACAGAATATCACAATAACTGATCAGAAAAAAAAAACTTGATCCAGTCTGTTAGAAACAAATATTAAAAGTGCTTTAGATAATCTTCTTCCAAATGTTTGGGTGTGTGTATATACTCTTACCCAAACTAGTATATACACACACTGCTGTTAAAGGCATGTGAAGTAAATACTAGTGTTTTAGCCTCAAGTGTCACAGACATCCAAAATTAAGCATTTCTCCCACACGATTTTCATTTGACAATGAGAAAGGGCCCTTTAGTCACCATTTTTTATTATCATCTCGTGAAGTAGGCAGTGTGTTCCATTATCATTTAACAGATACGGAAATAAATGCACAAAGACTAAAATGACTGACTTAGCCACATGGTAGATGAGTCAAACTTTGAATTCTCAGGCTTCTCCAACTTCCTACACCCTAGAGCTATGTGGACAGTTTTGCAGTAAGGAAACCTATTTATGTGACTTTCCATGGGACCAAGAATCAAAACCACAACAGGGTAAAGGCAGGAAGACATTGCTTTCTTGGCAGAGGATTTCAAAGGCAGCGGCATTAACCAATTTCAAGGCGTTTGCTGTATTGTGGGGGCTGCCCTGGATAAGCATGACTACAAAGGATTTGGGCAAGGCAGCAGCTGCTCCTGCAAAACACTGTTAACTTGTTTTTTGAAAAGAATTAAAATAATTAAGCTCCGAGTTTTAAAAAAGCCGAAAAGAATGGCCTTTTACTTTGAACCTCTCTATTTCTTCCCTTTCGTTTTTTTTTTTTTTTAAAGTCTCAATTTGGTTTCAAAATAAATTGTCAATCAAATGTGGAAACTTCTTCAGGACCCTCCCTCCCCTCCTTCCCATGCCTTGAATGACAGGATCTTAGAGGATGCTGTTACTTGCTGTTCAAATGCCACAGACCTTTAATGTGCAGGGAGTTCAGGAAGCTGGTGTTCACATCAAGCAGTAGCAGGTGACTGGTCTCCACTGTGACACTGTCGCCATCGTGTGGCACTCTTTGAGGAAACCAGCTGTGAGGCCTGGACCACCTTCTGCAGAACTGAAAGGAAAAGTTGCCCTGGAAAAGAGAAAAGATTTGGCTTGTTGTTTAAACTGGATAGCACAGATGACAATGGAAAATGTTAAATGCATCAGTAAAAAACAGTCACCCTCTTTTCCTTGGACAACTAATCCAGATAGAAGAAAAAAACGTAAAAGAGGGTAAGGTGCACCTCTCTGCTCAGCTCCTAGAATTTTTCCTTTTTTCCTCAGCGCAAGCTCACTTGAACCTAACAGGCTGAGTTGATTCCATGTCTTATTTTTACACAGAGGTGTTGAATCTTGCACAAACAAGAACAAATCATAAATAGCCTGGACTACAGAGAGTTAAAATGTTTGCCTTGATGGATGGCGTCCTGCTTTATGTAATCAGTATCTTTTTTTTTTTTTTTCACTGACTCTGCCACCAAGTGTCCCTGTTTTATAGGAACATTCCTCTTCCTGGGACCTCAGAGCTACCCTCCAACATGGCTCCTTTTTGATATTACTGTTTCCTCTCCTCTCTGCTCAGAGATATGTGTTGAAGAAAACCAATGTCTGTCTGCACATTGAGAGGCAGACTGAATTTAGACAAGTAAATGCTAATAGTCCCGTGGTTAAAGTGAAGGGCAGAGGGCAGAGGGCAGGGCTGAGGAGAACCATCCACTCGTCATTATCATCGGCTCTTCTTCAGTTCTCCTCTTAGAACATCCAGTTTTCTTGTTTATCAGTGGTAGTCTAAAGTCACATGCAAGAGAGAGAGACAGAGACAGAGACAGAGACAGAGACAGAGAAGGACGAAGGGATAGAAGGAGGGAGGAAGAAGGAGAGACAGAGAGAGACAGAGGGAGGGAGGGAGGGGGCATAGAGGTAATGGCAGAATTCAGCACATCCAAGAATCCAAGAGGCTTAGCATGTTGTGTCTTCTATAGTACTAGAGCTACCAGAATGAAAAATATCTAAAGCTCAGCACAAAAAATAAGGTGATTTCTTCAAGGTAAAGCATTGGCAGGTGCATGCCTCTGTACAGTTACCATCATACCAGGCTCCAACCAAATGGAAACCCTGGGTTCTGTACATGTGTACACCTAAGACATCCTCTCATGATGGGCCACAGGCAGATGAAAGGCAATCATTAAGAAGGGAATGCATGTTCGTAATGCTAGCGATTCTATCCATGTAGAGAATTGTGCCCTGGAGTACTTCTGAAAGAGGATATAAAAAATGTGTTCTAGAAGAGGTAGTATATTCTCTAATAGAGGATGCTGACCCCCTAGATCGATAGTTCCAAGATGTAGACCTAACCTAACCACCGTGGGGATCGGATAAAACATAGCTTTTAGTTTTCTATATCTATGAAGGAGAAATAAAAGTCTCAGGTTTGCCACAATTTAAGAAATGTAGATATGTAAGGTATATCAATAAATAAGATATGTATGTAAGGAGTTATATATGGAGTGTGCATGAGCATCATTGGGGGCCACAAGAGCTGCATCACCATGCTGACGGTCCATGGTCTGGAAGAGTGAGAGCCAGTCGCTCCAGTTGATCTCACCATAGAGCTAGTTCTAGGTAAAACCAAAATAAAAGCAACTTCTTATAAAGATATGCAGTATAATTTTACAGTACTTTGGTCTAAACCTAGAGCTTTCTATATGCTGGGCAAGTGCTCCACCATTCTTTATGTTTTATTTTGAACCATGGTCTTACCAAGTTACCTAGACCATCTTGGAACTTATGGAAGGAACTCTGACCCTGCCTCTTAAATGAGGATGGGCATCCAAGTCTGCACCACGGGACCTGTATTCCTTTATTTTACTCATGCAAATTCAGAAGAAGAAAAGAAAGGCAAGCAGGAGAGTGGGGAAGTAAATACAATGGTGAAAAGCTATAAAGACTTGACATGACTATATTGTAGCTACAAAACGGGGTGAACCAGGTATCCACACTCATCAGAGTCCTCACTAAAAGAACTGGAAAGGCTTGGGTTTCTAGGCCAGACACAGAACAGTTGTGGCCAACTCCCTTTCACTGTAGAGATGATGTTTCAGTGTTTCTCAGCTCAGCACTTAATAAAATGCAGACACTCCCAACCCCTCAGTGTCACCACAGAGTTCCAGAGGTAGAGTATCAGAGGCACTTATCTATGGAGATCTCAGATGACAGTCTAGCTTCAGAGACTGAGGGGCTAATCAAGGTAAGGACCAGAGGGAAAGACATAAATCTCAAAAAGAGGAACCAAGGAATTTCCTCCTAAACAACGCTCAAGGTCAGGATCTGAGATCAGGGTCACCAGACAGAAGCAAGTCAAGCAGGGTGGTGTGGAGTGGACTTGAAGGCATATGAAGACTTCTGAGGCACAATCTTATATATTGAATAGTCTGGTGAGCAGACCCTTACCCGCCCACAGAACTACAAAAGGCATGAAGGCTCATGACACTCAGTAAAATATATCTGGATCAACCAGACATTAATTAGGTACTTAAGGGCATCAAAGGAAAACAATTCCATGGTGTCTTTCATCGATTTGAGGACATTTTTAAATTGCTACAATTAGCTCTGATATCTGTTATCCAGTTTGGAGTGAGCCTGGTTGGCCTGGCAGCCTTTCTGAAACTGTTCCAGTCCCAGGCCAGGGGATAAGAAGATCAAGTGTTGTTATTTCCATTGTAAGGCTGAACAAATAGAGAATCAAATAGAGGCACTCAATCATGTGAAGCAAATTCCCACCTGAGGTCTTGTACTCCTGTATCCTCTCCTGTGATGCTCTTCTTAAAATACTGCATGGCTCATCCCATTATTACATCCAGATCTTTGCTCAGGTATGGTCTTGTTCCTTACAACTATACATTTCAAAGCTTAATTTTAGTCAATCCTTCCCCTTATCATCCTGACAGGACATCATAGAACTCCTTCAGCATTTATTTGTTCATTTCTTGAGCTTATGCTTCATTCTACTAAAAAAAAAAAAAAAAAAAAAAAAAAAAAAGGAAACTGCCTCGATAAAAATCACTGACTGAACACATACTGCACATACTATACCCTCCATACTACACACATACAGAGCACACAAACACACACATACTACACATACACACACACACACACACACACACACACACACATTCTTTTAATACAATGTATGAACAAATGGGTGCCAAAACCTAAATTATCAAAAATGCTGCATTTCTCAACCTATATATTTGGTCAAAAATGCTGCATCCTCTTAACCCACTGAGTTTGATCTGTACCCTTTCACATTTCCATTCCTGTTGTCTAGCTCTGTGCTAAGAAAGAGGGAGAGGGAAAAGAGGAGGGGTGAGACAGAGACAGACAGAGAGATGGAGAAAAGAGGTAGAGACAGAGAGAGACAGAAAGAGATTTGGTTCCACCATTCTCCCTATGATATCCTGCTCCAATTTTACTTCTTTCCTGTCAAGTTTTTCTATTCAGTGTGGTACATAAATGAGCATCAGTGTTAATTATTCAAAGTCTCAAGTGGCTTGGAGTCCAAATTTCCCCTTAGCATAGTAAGGGCATAGTGAATTATGTACATTTGTATTGACAATTCCTGCTTTCATATAAAACAAGGATGAAGTATTCAAAGGTCAAAATAATGTGAATGCCTTAATGCTTTAACAGGCGCCTGGAGAAGAAGAACAACACATGCCTTACAAAATTTCAATGTAATCCATGCGGGCAAGCCTGCTGCCATAAGAATTGTAGTTCTCAATTTTTAGAGTTGACAGTGTTGTTCGGATCATTCCCCATACAAGATTCTCAGGGTAATGGCCCACGGACAGACGGGGATGGCTCACTTATCAATGTATTCACCTTCGAACCCACCACTCCTTAGGACAATTTTAAAAAAAAAGAAAAGAATAGTGCTGAGAGCATTAATACGGGGATCTTTGTCAACACACATGAAACTCTTCTGTTGGTTAGAGTAGGACATCTGTGATTCAGAAGATGCTCACTGGCACACATACAGCTCATAGATCAGTGGAGGCTTCACCTAACACAAGCTTGTTCTTGGATAGCTTCCAACATCAGACTTCAACTATAGTTTTCTTCTTGGAGGTAGATAAATCAGTCATTCTATTCTGCAGATGAGGTAAATCATTTCCTTACACGCATAGAGAGAGACTTGAACAGAACAGGATATGCCTTCCAGTCTTTATCCAGCCCCATATATCCAACCTCCGAATAAAACACAAGAAAATATTTCAAATGAAAAAAATAAATTAAAAGTAAAAAAGTGAAAAGTTTCCTGCCTCTGCTAGGGATCTTATGCAATTTGTGCTCTTCTTAGTTCACATCAGCACTTCTCTGAATTTCAGGGAATGTGCAATGTCTGCAAATCTTCCCTGTCACCCTAAATGGACTCACTCCGCGAGAGCTATCTTGAAAAAAGTCATTGATCAGCAAGATGGACCATCAGGCAGAGGAAGGACCGATTTAAGAGCAAGAACTGAGCTAGTGTGGAACAAGAGATGGGGCACGGGGGTCTCTGTGGTCACAGCTGACCCACAAAGGCAAGGAAGAAAGTTCTTGACACCTCACCAGAAGGCCTTCTTACAGAGCATGCAATTCCTGCAAATGGAAAAGACAAGTCCCTGTGGCCAGCATTGTTCTCTAACCTTCAGACTCCCTTAGTCTCTCCAAAGCACCTATTACTATACAGTACATTATGCATGTATTCGTACTTGAACCTGGCCCTATCAGACTCTGAAGAAGGTTCATGAGAGCTTTTTAGCTCTTTTTTTTTTTTTATATCCTCACTACCCACAATGCCTGGTATGTGATAAAACAGGACTAAAAGAAGTGAATAGCCAATTATTCTTCGGGTTTGTAATCACTACACTGCAACTTAATAATATTGTGATTATTAAAATCATAATAACTTGATAAGATGAATGTAACCTGTTCTCTGTGGGCTAAGAATAAAGTCACTCACTCAAGTCAAATAGCTTTGACCATAGCAGGAAGTCTGTATCCAAAAATCGAGCCTACAATTCATTTCTTGGTGCAGCAGAACTATCAACTCTCAGCTTAGCTACGATGGAGGTAAAATCCTTTGGTGATGTGAGGGTCATTGAAATACAGCCTTATTACAATGAAACCCAATGCATAAAAATTGTTCTTATTTTGGGCTTGTACCACAGTAAGAGCCAAGATTTTAAACTCTACTAAATACAAAACAAACAAAAAGACTTTATATATTCATGTTCATTTAAGAAAATACTAGTAGTGATGTATTATTTTTAAGTATACAGTTAATATGTTTGGAGTTATTTAAAAGTTATATTGAGAAAAATATATTTTCATTATTGCTATAGACAAGCATCTACATAAGACTGTTAAATTGATTGTTGTTTTATATCAAACAACTTTTATAATACTTATTTTTATTGTTATAATATTTTATAAATTTTAAGGAATATGACAAAAAAAAAGAAGTGAATAGCCAATTCTTCTTTGGGTTTATAATCACTACACTGCAACTTAATTATATTGTGATTATTAAAATCATAATAACTTGATAAGATGTAAAGCTTAAGTTCTATCTAGGGTTTCTTTACAAAGGAGTGTTTTTAATTGTTATGAAGCTAAATTCATTTACCTTTTCACCTGATATATCATTCACCATTTTACATAGAACTCATTCTTTGCAGCTGGAATAAGTACCACTCAATCGGTTCTTTACTAATGGGCTGTATATCTATGTGCTTTCTAATTAAATTAACATTTGCATTCTACAATATTTTTCAATTTTTTTGTTCTTGATTTTTCTACCTAAATATTATTATCTTCATGACATTTATTAAATAACAGTTACAGTCTCTTACCATTTGGCTATACCAACAGTACCATTATAATACTAAGTGATATTAAAACTGTTGGCCAATTAAAACTCCAAACATATGTGTGAGTTTATGGCAAGACAATTCTCAAAAAAAAAAAATGTGAACTCCTTCCTGTACTTCAGGTGCTTATGTGGTTGTGGAGAAAAAAAATAAATGTCAAGATAACTACAGTGTGACTGATTCAGTACTTAGAGTTACAGACAAGGGTGCAAGCGACTCAGAAGAACAGGGAGAGGCAACCTTATAGGTGAAATTTAGAAAATTAATTGCCTCTTCTTTTTAAAACCTTGACCAGCAAATGAATTACCACAGTCTAAGATAATGTCAGGGGACTATGAAATTTAAAAAAAAAAAAAAGAAAGAAAGAAAAGAAAAAAAAAAGAAAAGAAAGAAAATCAGAAAATACTCCTTATAGAAAAGCCATCATCCAAGCATTTCAGGTTACCAGTGGAGACCTGACCTGTAATCTATTAACTCTTTGAAGACTGCAAAGTAAATTCAATTTATTTGGTGTACTTTATTCTTCCTAGAGTCCTTCTGGCCCTTAATCTCTTTCTTTACTTAGTATTTATCAATCCTCCCAGATGAAAGAACGGCATGAGAAAGTCCTGAGTACTTCACTGAGTATACACTGAGTACTTCAACCACTCAGAGAAATGTCAGCAGAATCTTTCTGGAGACTCCTGCCTCTGTCCACTCTAGTCTGTCTATTTCATAGCAAAAAGGGCCATTTATTTTTGCCTCCTTTTTTGGTTGTGCAAATTGAGTCTTGCCTTCCTGGTTTCTCAAAGATGACTGCTATCAGCTCACGGCTTCACATATATGAGTTACTAACATGTCTGGGACCATTCCAGTCTATAAACAAAGTCAATTCGCAGAGCCTCATCTTCTCCTCCACTTGGATCTTCTTATCTATTTTAACAATGCTTCTTGTAAATTCTACATCTGAAGATCATTTCACTTATGGTTAACTGAATGCCTCTAATGTCCCAGGCATGATGCTATACATCTTTATTCTCAGGGTCGTTAATCTTCCAAACAACAAAATAGAGGGAGGTATTATCTTCAATCATTTAAAAAATAACAATAATAGCTAAGATTTGCTGAAATCATTCATCGGGTGTTACCTTGCTTAATAATCACAGGCTCCCTTTAGACTTCTTGTCTACCACTCCAGAGTGATAGATCCCTACATCCAACAAATATTTATTGAGCACACACTACACCTCAGGCACTGGTCTGAGCACAAAGAATGCCAAACTCCTGATAGCATGGAGCTTACTTTCTATCAGGATCACAGATAAATATATAAAATAAATAGTTTGCCCTGAAAGAAACGAAAAAAAAGAACAGAATAAAGTGGATCAGAAATGTCAGGGTGGTGGCAGGGACTATTGACATTGAGTGACTGGCTACATAGTTCTGATAAGAGATTGAAGTAGAAACACTGAATATGAGCCAGAGGCTAATGGAGCGGGGAGTGACCCTGAAGAACGGGTTTGCCTAATGTTCAGCAAGGACAGGCAGGGTGTCAGGACCTCAAGGGAGAAGGGAGGGATGTATTCGGAACTTGCTGCTACTGAGAAATTCCTGCTCATGCAGCAAGAAACATTGAGGACAGATCTAGTGGGTATCAAAACCTTGTATGCCATAGAAGAACAAAATGAAATATTCAGTAGTATACATCGGTGTACAAACCATAGTCTAAAGTACAGATGTGGCCTATTCTGTTTGATATTGGTTTACAGCATTAGCAGTTCACTTATATGTAATTTGTGGCTCAGCTCAGCTCACAATAGGGACAATATGACCAGCAAAATCTAAAATATTTATCATGTACATCTTTTAGGTTTGGTGGGTTACTGGTATACTGTAATTCATACTATCAGGATGGTAATTATAAGGAGCTCATTCTAGCATATGTATATTCCAATGGTATTAAAGTAAAATCAAAACAGAACTTTCTATAGATAAATACAAATAATTGCAACTGAGAATTTGAGGATTGGAAATAAAAATAGCATGACAAAGAATATACCCTTAAATACTAGATATTAATTTAATTCCTATTTCCTAATGTCTTAGAAAGTCACATAAAGCTAAGTGGAAACATGAAGAGGTAGGTGTGTGTGTGTGAATGTGTGTATGCATGTGTATGTGTTTGCATTCTCACACCCAGAGTCAAATCTGAAGATTGACAGATACATGCTAGCCGTTTTCACAGAGCTGACACGCTGCCATTTAACCAGTGAGCATGCAGCACATGTTCCTGCTTGCAGTCACTAGTAAGAGACAAGGTTAACATTTTAAGTGATGGACTACAACATGTTATTTCCCCATGCAATAGACCCGTGACTGCACTGCCTTCGAAAACACTTAATTTCGGTGATTGAATACACAGGAGCACACTTTCGCTGCTATGAGCCTTTGACAGCTTCTCAGCTCTACACACCAGGGGAAGCATTTTTTTTCCTCTTTTTCATTTTTGCGTCCCCTTTGTACCTGAGGGGAAGCAAATGAACATGGCATGGCAAAAAGAAGCAGCAAGATGCCCAAAGAATGAAACCCAGTTTATGAGCATCCGTGTCTCTTACCACAAAAGTATTCACTACCATCTGCTCTAAGTGCTTCCAATGTTTGGGCTACCATTTTTATACAATAAAAATAATGATCTCCTCAAGGGCAAAAGAAAAAAAAAACAGAAGTAAACAAAAGTTGATTACATATGCCTCCTAGGCTAAAGGGATGGCCACAGTGAACAATCACTCAGAAGAATGGGCAAGGCTCTCATTGACCCAAATTGAGACCCCTTGGCAGTGGCTCCTCTTTTTCTCTTCTCACCTCTTTGGAAAAATTCTGTCCATAGCTCACAGAGGACAAGGAACTGAGAAGGCACATCTCTGGGTCTAAAGACACTGTAAGACAATTCTTTACATTTTGATCAGCAGCAGACATAGCTAAGTCTTCTAGAATGTCCCAGCTTTAGAAAATACTGATCATAAGACCAGGTGTACATCCAAAATTTCCAAAGACTTCAGAGGGTGGATTCCTCAAGGACCACCCCAGTCCTGAGCCTCTAAAAGGAAAATAGAACCAACTGAGTCTCAGAAAAGTCTCCAGGACTAGGTCCACTCCTTGGACACACCAAAATGTGTGGAAACAAAAAAATATTAACAGATGCCAGCAACATCAGCAGAAGACAGATGATCTCACAAAGTGTGAGTCTGGCGATCTCCTCAAAATCAAACATATCACCTGTATTATCAGAAATTCAACATGATCCAGGACACCTCTACATATATGCACGTACACACACACGCACACACACACACAAACACACACACGCAAAAGTATATAGACCATAGCCATCAGAGATGATGTAAATTAGAACCACATTGGGGTGAAAGATAAATTGGTAAAGTGCTTGCTTTGTAAGCATGAGGACCTGAGTTTGATCCCTAGAATGAACATACAAATCAAGGTATGTTCTCTTGCATCTAAAATTCCACTGCTGTGAAGGCAGAGTCAGAAGCATCCCAGGGAGTTATCAGCTAGTCAGTTTAGTTGTATTGTCAAGCTCCAGGTTCAGAGACAGACTCTGATTCAAAATAAAATAAAATAAAATAAGGTAGAGAGCAATAGAGGGCACATAGACATCTCTCTCTCTCTCTCTCTCTCTCTCTCTCTCTCTCTCTCTCTCTCACACACACACACACACACACACACACACACACACACACACACACACATTCTAACTATACTGACATTCCATTTCATCCCAATCAGAATAGCTATCATCAAGAACATAAACAATGGCAATATACAGTGATAAGGATACTGGGAAAGAGGAATACTTATATACTACTGGCAAGAATGTAAATCCATTCTCATTTACGGAAATCAATGTGGAGGGTTTGTCTAGAAACAGAATTGCCATATGACACAATGATACCACTCCTGAGTATGTACAAACAAGATATCTAAGTCAACATTCATCAGAGACACCTGCACACCCATGTTTATCGCTGCTGTGTTACAGCCAAGTTAAAGAGTGAGCCTAGATGCCAATTAACATGTAAATAAAGAAAATTCAGGTATGTACAGTGTAAAGGGGGGGAGAAAAACTTATTTCATTTTGGGGAAAATGGATGAAAATGAAGATCAACATGCTAAGTAAAAGAACTCAGAGAGAGAAATAATACATTTTTCCTTCATGCAGGAATCTATATGATGTATGTGTTTATTTATAAATATTTATGACCACACAAACAGGGTTAGGTGTGTGTGGGTGTGGGTGGGTGGGTGTGAGTGTATGTGTGAGTGTGTGTGTGTGTGTGTGTGTGTGTGTGTATGTGTATTCTGAAGGGGATTCAAAATGAGTGAAGGAAAATGAGAGGATAATGAAGAAGAAACACAGGCATGCTTGCTCTCAAAAGTGGACTAATAGGTATTATATTCTCTTTGGAAGAACAGAAGAAAACTAGCAAGTGTGGGGAGTAGGGATAAAGGGACAATGATTTCATATCCACGGATATCAACATGCAGTTGCTTGCATAAATTGAAGTGTCATAATGTAAGTCTAACTTGTATACTAACTAGAAAATTATTTTTAGGTAGTGAGACCGATTTGACCTAATCTGGTAAGTGATTAAGAGTGATTTTCCCTGCAGGCTCAGAAAGGATACATTGTCATGTGGCTAGATGGGACCACAGGGCTGGGACCCAGGAGTAGCCTCTAGGGCCTATGCAGAGTCCCTGACCAAAAGTCAGCAAGAAAATGAGGCCCTAACCCTTACAGATTCAAACTGGCCTCAGCAACCTACATGGGCCTAGAAGATGGTGTGAGCTCCAGATGGAGAGCTAGCTGGACAGTCACCCTAATTCCAGCATTAGGAGACCTCAAGTAGTAAACTCAACTACTTTGCCTAGAATTCTGCCCTATCAAAACAGGACATAATAAGACAACATTGAAGTTTCTAAGAATGTGGTCAGTCATTCACTAAGAATCTATTGAAACCTACCATGTAGCCATGATAGCCCCTGTTGGAAAACAATATTTACAATAAAAAGCTTTTGCTTTTCTGCCTCCTCTCTGAAGTTACTGTTCAAAATGATCCATAACAAGCTCATATTGGAAGCCAGTTTGAGGCAGCAGGCCAACTTGTTCTTAAGGCATAAATGACTTCACATACACAGAACACACAGCATAAGACTGCTATATTTATGATACCAAGAAGTGTAAATGAAGAAGTGCAACAGACCTTTCATTTGCTATAGAAGAGTTATGACTACTCAAGCTACAGAGTAAATGTCACAAGGATCCAAAGTTATCACAACTTCTCTCTAGCTGTTAAGAAAGGCAAAATCCCTCTGATGCCAAGCACAGCGATAAAATGTGCCCTTCAAGAAAATCAGAATTTCTCAAAGTTCACATACGATATCATTTGTGGAATGATTTGAGTATAGATGATATTAATAGCACTACTGTTTATGGGCATTGCTTCCTGAAGGGAGCAAAAGGTTGAACTTGTATTTTCTCACTTCAAAAGTAAACTGGATAAAATGTAGAAATTAAATGACCATGGGCAGCTTACCCCAACTGAAAAATCTGCAATACAATCCTTACACCTAAGGCTCAGGAAACATGGAAACAAGGGCTGAAAGAAAGGAAGGTTTGCAAGAGCCAGAAGCCTAAGACAACTGATGCTAAATAGTATCCCTTAGAAATGACATGGAAAATGTAGATATGAAATCTCACCAATGTGGTTGCCCAAACAAGAACTGCATAGTAATAACACTTGACATGCCAGAACATATATAAAAAGGGGGAATTCCTTATGGTCCCACCCACAGGTGAAGTGCTACAGGCAATGACTTCTGAGTGAGGGAGAATCAATTTCCTCCAGGGATGAGCTACCACATAGACTATCCAATCCCAGGAGGTTAGCTCAAGACATATGTACATATGAACAGCAATAAATGGAATCAAAAGGTTGTATATGCATATGTGCATATCCATACATGTGTACATGTAACAATAATAATTAAAGAAGAGATCACTAATTTGGAAGGAAGGGGAAACACAGGAGATAGAGGGGAGGGAAGAGACGGGTAAGAGTCCTGTATGTGCCATGTTCATAGATGTCTCGAAAGAAAAAAGATTTAAAATTTCAAAAAAAAGAAAGGAAATACGTCGCAGGAGGAAACCAAACAAAGACACCCATCTAATACCTCCTCCTTCACAGGCCTTGATTAAATTCATTTGCTTATGTACTTTATAGGGAAGACAAAAGAAATATCAGTTAAGGCTACTAGGTTGCTTGAAAGTAGCCTGTGCTTTATTAAGTATCATGTGAATAGCAGTGGGTTTGGGATAAGGCAGAAAGAACATGGTTTTTCTTGTCAATGCTAACTCCAAAACTTTCTACCCTTATTTCAGGAATGAGTAAACTGAGACAGATGAATTTTCTAACTGGGATGAAATTTCAAGAACCTGGATTTTCAAGAGCTTACCTGTTTCTCAGAGGATAGATGCCTTTCTAGTATATAACGGTCACATTCAAATTCCCCAGCATCTTTTGTGAAATTCACCATGAACCAGCATTTGTGGTACCTATCAGTCATAAATGCATAATTGCATTTCTAAGCTCTTAGAGCCCACTTTCAAAGCCATTGTCCTTCTGGGCCCAAATGCATCTGCCACACATTGTCCCTTTTCTGCCAAACCTTGTTGTTTAGTTCCAGATGCGATGAATCACTTACTGACTGCAGCAATATTAAAGGTAAACATCACAGTTAAAATGTAGAGATAATTAAATAACACCAACTACCAGTAACAGCAGTCCAGGCAAAGGAGGAAATAGACCTAGAGATTTCAGATAGAGAGGTCTGATGGAAATACTCTACTCTCGGGGATTAAAACCACATGCCATTTGACATGATGGGAAAATAATCTGCTTTTTATATTTTTAAAGTTTTCAGATGCAAGAGTTCAGTATTGAAAGAATCAGGTGGTAACACGAGTTAAATGTACCGGTGACTAAAATATGCCAAAATTCAGTGGTCATATATGTAGTACATCAACATGTATACATTTAACATCGATTTTATGAGGTATTTATTTCTTAGGCTACAGATAAAGAAGATGAATGTATTTTTCTTTTAATAAACTCATCTTCAGCGAAAATCATATAGGGAAACATTACTTCTACAGTCCTTCCAACCGTTCACAAAGCTCAGCATAATTTCTAGATAGATATGCACTTTAATCATTTGCTTTACAGTCACCTGGAATTCATTGTATACAATTCACATAATGTATAAACATGAGCATGCAACATACCCACAGTGGATTTACACAAACACTTGAAAACCTGTTCATATTGTTCATCTTTCAAAGGAACCCTCTACCAACACCAAACAAGTTCAAAAGCCAGAGACCCCCCCCCAAAACAAGCCTTAAAGCAACTAGCTAGGGATTGAAGGAGATCCCGAAGCTTGTTCGATAAACCGTATCAGAGTGCTATCAACAGCCACAACACCTCTCAGAAATAAGTACAAATTGCCTTTGCCCAGAATCCTCCCAACTTTAGGGAATTGCCCCTTTGCTGAAAATCAATTGCTCAACTTGTTGGGAATTAATTATTCATGCAGCTCCATCTCAGCTGTAGAAAACAGAAACTTCTTTCTCCGTTTCCCCAGTGAAAAGAAACAATGCTTTCCATGCCTTCCGTATCACTGCAGGGCTTAATGAAAGTTTAGCTATCTGTATCAATACCTCATTTTATAAATGCAGAACTATGTCATTGCTACAGGGTTACCCAATCAACTGAGTAGGGGTAGAGCCAGGGAAAAAGCCAAATCAAAATAGATGTTGCTTTTTGAAATTTTTTTCTTGGTGGCACATCGTTATGTCTTACAGGAAAAAAAAAAAAAAAACCTACTTCAACAGATTCCACGAAAAACATGCTACCAGTCCCCTTGTTCCCCAATTCTAAATGATTGACACTCACAATATCTCCCCTCAAGATGAAGGTTCCCTTGACTGGCCTCTCTACAAAGTACTCCTTGGGTTTGCTTCAGAAAATGGATGACCAGGTGGGAAGGGGAAGACTTTGTTACATCATTAATCACATAAACCCAAAACAAACTTTCTCCCTATTCTCCTTCTTCCTGTGACACTCAGCTGTCAAGGCTTAAAATTTGCCTTGTGAAGGGATCAAATCAAAAATCAAACCTTCCTTAGCTTCGAATAGCTTTTGAATAGTTTTGAAATTTGAAACTTGAATAGTTTTCAAATTCTTGACCGGCTTGAAAACCTTTGAGGACAATGCAGAGAAGGCAGCATGGAAGGTTTGCCTGGTGGGGGTGTAGCTTGGTGCTCTTGTAGGACTCCCAACAGTGGCAACCGAGGCTCTCTCTCACTCTTCTTCCTGTTCTGGGACACTTTCCCTCCTACTGGGTTGCCTCATCCAGCCTTGATATGAGGGTTTGGGCCTAGTTTTATGGTAACTTGTTAGGCCATATTCAGTTACTATCCCTGGGAGGTGTGCTCTTTGATGAATAGAAAGGAGGAGGAGGAGGAGATCTGGGGGGTGGGGGGCTCCCCAGAGGAATGGAGGAAGAAGAGGCTGCCATCTGGGATGTCATGAGTGAGAGAAGACAAAAAGGAAAATCCTAATAAAAATGATGACAATAATAATCATTTTCCTTTAAAAAAAAATGATGATCAGGGCATCCAGAAAAATTTAAAAGTATAGAGTAAGACTGGGAAAATAAATATAGCTTCCTTACATAAGCAGATTGAGTTTCAAAAATAGACATTAGACTACTGCAATTTATATAGACAATGTTTAGGCTTGGTCATACATAAGAGTAATCTTTATGACATTGTATTTAGTGATGGTTTGTTTGATATGACACCAAAAATAGAGCAACAAACAAGACATAGCTAAATAAGATTTTATCAAAATTGAAAACCTTTGTCCACAAGGATAAACTACCAATACTATAAAAAGGCAGCCCATTAACCGGGTGGTGGTGGTGCATGCCTTTAATCCCAGCACTTGGGAGGCAGAGGCAGGTGGATTTCTGAGTTCGAGGCCAGCCTGGTCTACAGAGTGAGTTCCAGGATAGCCAAGGCTACATACGCTGTCTCGAAAAAAAACAAAAAAACAAAAAAACAAACAAACAAAAAGCAGCCCATAGAAGGGGAGGATATTAGGGAATGGTGTATCTGATATGAGATCAATATCCAAAATATATACTTTCTATATCTCAACAATGAAATGGTCCATTTCTAAAGCATGTATTCATGTTCATTTACATACACACACACGTTCATATACATACATACAAAGAAAGAGATAGACGGAGAGAGGAGACAGAGAGACAGAGACAGACAGACAGACAGACAGACAGAGAGTATGTATCATATTGGCCTACATTTTCCATCCTAAACATTAAGATTCTGTTGATATGGCATCTACATGAGAACTGAGTCCCAGGACCTAAAGAAAAAAGAAAAACTCCAGCCTCATTCCTGACTTCTCCCCATTCTTTCAGCTTCCACTAAATCCTGTTACTCCTCAGACAGTACCATGAGACGCATAGCTTCCTAATGTATCACAAGTACACTCATGCCTGACCAGGCCACATTTCTCCTGAGAGTATCTTGCAAGGCTGGGCTCCAGTTTCGATTTGCCTGTGATGATTTCTGGGGTCCTTTAAAGTCTCCCTTTTCCCCTGTGCTTGCCTGCCCTCTGCTCGTACTGTGTTTGTGCTTCACATCATGTCAATGTTGCTAAACTCTGACTCCTGCCAGGTTTGGGTCCTGTGCTTTCCATATCAATAATGCATACTCGGCACACATGCACTCACCAGGCAGTTCGACTAAATTCGTAACTATATAAGCCTAGGGACTAGGAGAACAAGTGCACATAAATGACTCAGTGAATTATAGTGGCCAGAAATTTTACAATTGTTTTGTCCTCTCTTAAAATTAATATTTTTTAAGATTGCAATATATATATACACTCATCCAAGTACAATTGCTGGCCTGTGTCTTCCACCAGAACACTTCTAGATCCACCTCAGTAACTTGATGGCAGTGATTTGTAATTTTCACTTCCTATTTGCATGCAGATAATTAATGTATAAAAGTCCATAAAAACATTTTTTCTCTTAAGTTAAATATATCAAGTACAATGTTGTTAGAGTATCAACTAGTGAAGTTTTACTAAGTCTAACGAATAAATACTTACTGAGCCCGTTCCCATGGAGACCCTGAGAACAACATGATAAATATAATGACCTGCTCTCAAGAAGTTCATTGTCAAAAAAAAAAGCTATCAGAAAGTACATCATGACAATAAGGGAAGTTTCTTCTCCATGAAGAGCAAAACCAGGGTACTGGCAGAAGAAGGGGAAATGAAAAACAACTGAAAGCTAGTATTTAA
>NW_022196896.1:49406050-49423069 GCF_008632895.1 Mastomys coucha
ACAACTCTCAGACTATACTCATATGTGCAGAAATATCTCGGTGATATGTAAGGCTTTTAAAGAAACCACACAAACATCCCTGAACTTTTTCAGCCCACTCAGCATGATCTTATAACATTAAACCTTTGTGGGTAAATCAAACACCATAGAAATCCATAGACAATAACTAAATATGATCCAATAACTAGATTCCTTTAGGTTTTGAGGTCCCAAAGTGCTCATGATAAATGACTTTTAGAGATAGATAGATAGATAGATAGATAG
Source organism: Mastomys coucha (assembly GCF_008632895.1). Classification (NCBI taxonomy): domain Eukaryota; kingdom Metazoa; phylum Chordata; class Mammalia; order Rodentia; family Muridae; genus Mastomys; species Mastomys coucha. The sequence continues at coordinate 49,406,315 of NW_022196896.1, forward strand.
ATAGATAGATAGATAGATAGATAGATAGATAGATATAGATAGATGGATGGATGGATGGATAGATGGATGGATGGATGGATGGATGGATGGATAGATAGATAGATGGATGGATGGATGGGTGGGTGGATGGATGGATGGGTGGATGGATGGATGGATGGACGGACGGACGGACGGACAGACGGACGGACGGATGGACGGACGGACGGATGGATGATGGATGAACAAACAAACAGATGTATCCAGATCAGTCAGCTTCTTAAGTCTATACAAACCATTGGTAAATTACCTTATTTGAATCAAAAAGGCTGAGAAAGCCAGAGTTCAGACCTCTATTGGGACTTCTGTGTCCTCCCAAGAGAGACTTGTGGTAAATTTCCAGAAGAAACCTACAATATACCTGGACCACACATTCACCCTCAACCTGTTACCATTGTACTCTGCCCTTTCCTCTTCCTAGATTCAGAACTTATCCCAGTGAGACTCCAAAGGGCACGTTTAGAGAGACTCTAAGACAGCCCCTCAGGAAACCACACTGAAGGCTATGTCCTGGCTCCTAGAGCCTCCCACACCAAACGCAGAAGATGTTCATTATCGCTTCCGTGCATAGGAAGTCCTTGCAAATTTAGAGCCACTGCTGATGAAAAGTCAGAATTACAAGGGAGGCCAGGCTGTGACAGAGTTTATAATTACTAATTCATTCTTTTTTCTTAGCTTGTCATAGAATTTAGCACAGTAGTTAATCAACCATAGTGACCATAGTGGTAACTGTTCAAGTAAATTTAAACTAGGCAGGACAAAAACTAAATCTGTTGTTGCTGTTTATATTTACTTCAATTACTACAATGATAGGAAGTGGATACATTACAAATAGTGGAGGTGCCTGCTGTGTTGATATTTTAGCTTGAAACTTCATTACTATATAAACAGAATCTCCCTGTACATTTGTATTCAGCCCAGGCTAGAAGCAGCATCTGAGAGGAACATCGTATCACAGTATGTTTCTCTCTCAAAGCTGAACCTTCTGCTTTAACACTTCCACAGACTCCTCCAGGCCTGCTTCAAACACACAAAACACTCCTCTAAAACTCAAAGAGACATCCCAACACCTTTGTAATAGGCCCATGTCCCGGAGGAGGGGGAAGGCGAGAATAAAGAGACCAGGCAAATTAAGGGAAATGTTGAATATAAACTTGAAACCTACTGTCAATAAAACCCAAAACCAACTTGAAGCGGAGGTGAAGAAAGCAGGGGGAGGAACGGCAATGTTAAATGGTCATCTTTCTTCTCTTTTTTATTTGAGGAAGTTAAGTTTGCACAGCTCCTTACGAGCTGTCTTTGGCTTAACTCACTATTAATGAGCTTTGACATTTGAAATTTAACTGAACGTGAGCTAACCGCTTCCAGCACCATGCCACCCATGAAGGCAACTGGAAATATTTTTGCTAGCACCTAACAGTGTGTTTATTGAAAAGACACTGCTTTCAAGGGAAAGTGTTTACAGTGTCCACTTTAGCTGCTATCCCTGCACTGTTAAGTCAGCATGCTGAGGAGGGGGAAGCGGGTGTCTTTAACCCTTTCTAGTCTCTGCTTTAATTCTCTTCAAGTCTATCTGGAAAATGTTAATGAAGTTTACCGCTCTAAAGCAAGCTGGATTAAAAGGGCAAATTTGCCAACCTTGCCATATGGTCACAAAAGGAAACCATGGGGTTAAAAAGAAAGGAGCAAGCCTATGAGGCCCTTAGAGGAGCCATTCCTCATTAGGAAGGCATGAAAATACTTATACTTTATTAGTTATGCCACTAAAATGATCCTTTCCCAGACAAAGTGTAAGGACTAGATACATCAGTGGAGTTGTGAAGATGCTGTGGACTCTTCTGAGCTAAAATTCATGTCCTCACAATGAAAGCGAATCCATTATTAATTAAGTTGGTTTCTCAAGAGGCAGGCCTAGGAGGAAGCTCCTTACTTCACTCCTGAAGGAGGAAGGCTTAAGGCTTTCTGACTTGAGGACCGACCTACTAAAATGAGAAAGAGGGGAATGGGCTTGACATAAAAGCCTGCCCATGAGTACCGAGCTTGCGCAGAATTGCACAGTGCCACTTGGCCCTCTACACTGAGAGCATCATTCTCGCCCATGTGAAGGTCCTACGGCCGGCCGTGACCTTGCACAGACTCTCAGCCTTGAACTTCTCCGGCATGCCTCTATTCAGAAATTGCTACCCTTTCCCTGAAGCCAGAGTAGCACTGGGGAATGTAGGCGTTTCCTTTGCCAGAGGCAGTTTGGGACCAAGTAAAAGAAAAGCAGAAATTATAACCTAATCAGGAATGCCTCTGAGGAATGGAGAGGAAATCTCAGTTACAAAGAAAAGGAAATTCACAATCTGTGAACTCCAAATAACACAGCATTTCAAGTTTGCATTCACCAGACCAAGGATGGGCTACACTTAACATGATAAGGACAAGGTCCCTGCACCAGAGCTGGTGCAAGTCAGAGGCAATGACTTAGAAAAACACCTAGAGGAAAAAGCCAGGAAGCTGAACTCTGTCCAAAGATATTGTTATTAGTAGATATTTATCCCGTAGAAAAATCGAGAATCTCTTTTAAAGTATCCAATAAGATCTTTATATGTTCTTTTATTTCCATATGCTATGTGACTTCTATATTATTTCTAAAAGGTATAAGTAGTATTTTTAGTATCATTGACAGTATTCATTAAGTCATAGTACACTTTTGATATTTAATTTTTTAGCCAACATGAACTCACAAAACTTCTTGTTTGAAGTTTTCAGCAGCTAGTATCATGGGTCATGCTGACAATTCTTTTTATAATCGGCACACTTGAGATATAAAAAAAACAAAACACAGAAATAAAAACTTAATGTAATAAGTAATAAGAAGGGGCTGGAGAGATGACCCAGTGGTTATAAGCACTGGTTGCTCTTCCAGAGAACCTGACTTCAATTCCCAGCACCCACATGGCAGCTCACAGCTATCTGTAACTCCAGTTCCAGAGGATCTGTTAGCCTTGCACACACATACATGCAGGCAAAACATCAATGCACATAAAAAAAATAAATCTTCATAAATAAATAAATGAAAATCTATATAACTATTAAGGAAACAATGCAAAAATGGCAATAGTTGATAACATGGACACACTACTCCATGAGGTCTTGAGGGTGGGAAATGAGGACAGCGAGCCTTGTCTCAGGATCTCACACCCCTTCTGTCCTTTTTATTGTGATTTTGCTTGCAGGTTTCTGGGTGGGGGGTAGGGGGTGTTGGTCAGTTGTTTGTGTAACTAGAGCATCACCTGGGGGAAGCAGAGACTGATAAAAGCATCCAGCTGTGAACTTTACAGTCTTGGCTCAAACGGAGGACTGCCATTTGTTGGTATAGTCAGAGGCCATTCAGTGACAAGCAGGAGCCCTCATGAAACTTGAGTCCTACCCCTGGGTATGGTAGTTAACAGCAATCACCAACTTGACTGGATCTAGAACTGGCCAAGAGACAAGCCTTTGGGCATTTCTGAGAGATTCCCTAGGTTAAATTAAGGTAGGAAGCCCAATCCCACACGTGGGTTGCATGACTCCACAGCTGGGGTCCTAGGCTGGCTGTAAAGAAGAACCTGAGCTGAGCATCGGCCTCCATTCTTGATGGCAGATGTCATGTCACCAGCTCTTACTACCTCGCCTTCCACACCATGATGGACAGCCAAAACAAATTCCTCCCTTAACTTGCTTCAGATATTTTGTCAGTGCATTAAGAAAGTCACTATTAGACTAGTATACACATATTACTTTATCTTTTTTTTTTAAGTATTAGGTGTGACCCAAAGGCCTTGAACACAGCAAGCAAATGCTCCACTATTGAATTAATTCCCCATCCTGGGGTATTATTGGGAATTTAAAAAAAAAAAAAAGGTTTTGATAATGATGATGATACAGAGATATCAAGAGAATATTTGCCTTTCATCAGGCAAAAAGACACAAAGATGGCCAATATGTTTTAGAAAATAATATTCAAAATAAACAGCATTTGGCAATTTAAGGGAAGGTTTCACTTAAAAAATTAATCTCTCTGAAGGAAATTCTTCTCACGTTCTTTATCCCTTAAGAAAAAATATAAGACATCACAAAGGTTTAAAACTGGCAAAAGATAGGATGCCATCAGAAGGTTGGTCCTGGAATGAAATTTGGAAATATATTCATATAACACATGGTGGGACAGCTACTCCTAAGCAGCCAGCCCTGAACAGACTACTCATGACACACACACATAAATCAGTGGGAAGCTATTGTGATGGCATCTACAAGAATACCAGTCTACACAGAAGAAATGAGGCCACCAAGACTGACCAATGCCCAGCAAGTCTTGGTAAGCATTCCACGTTGAGGCCAGATATATATATGCACATGACCCAGGCTGAGAGTAGCCAGGCGATCTCATTTTTCTTAGCATATAAAGCAGACATGTCCAGCCTGAGAAACTATTAAAACCAAAATTGGAGCAACAATATAGAACTACCGGAGGCTGAGGGTAGAGTCCGACAAGCAGAGAGATAATAATGGTGATACATTCTCATTGAGAATTCAGTAGACCTCAGCCACTGTACTCGCATAACCCACTTAGATCCCACAGTGCTGTGAGGTCATCCATTATCAGCCTTATTCACACAAGCCAAGCTGCACGCTCAACGGGAAAACTTTGACCCGCAGTTCAGGCAGGCTTGTGAAGCTACAGTTCTGAGCACTGAGGAGATATGTCAACAACAGTAAAGCTTCCACAAAACTGGAGTTATCCTGATGAACGTGGCCTCCCAGATGGGAAGCTGATCGAATCAGTCTGAACCTTGATCTGAGTAGAGCCTGCTTTCTCCTCTTGTGGAAAAGAAGTTCTTTTCCCTGAGGTACTCTGAACTGAAAATGTGGACTCTTAGTATCTGAACGCTTTCATAGAAGTCCCCAAATTACAATAGCCATTTTATTTGAATTGTAGACATCAGGCTCTGGAGGCAGTAATGGAAGTTTGAATCCCTTCCTATACTGGCTAGGTGGCCACTAGGCATCGGTGGTTTTCAACCTTTCAAATGCTGTGACCCTTTAATTCAATTCTTCATGTTGTGGTGACCCCAAGCATAAAATTATCTTGTTGCTACATCATAACTGTGATTTTGCTAGTATTATGTAATGTACTAATCATAATGTAAATTCCTAGTATATGACTCACGGGGGAGTCTCGACCCAGGGGTTGAGAATCACTGGATGCTCTTTGACACTCAACTCTTCATAAGAGAAATGCAGAGGTTTCTCCAAAGGGTTCTCTCACTGAGTTAATTAATGTATGCAATGATTAACTCAACACCTAACATGTAGCAAGTGCTTAATATTAGTGGTCATTCCCCTGTGCTTTGCAAAACCAAAATCAAGGAAAACATACTTTTTGAAGGGTTAGTTGTTAGCATCACCATTTATGGAAAAATAAAAACCAAGTAAAATCATCTGCTTTAGTTAAGTGAAATGTCTTATGCCTTCACGTTGAACTGGGCTTCACACCACACACATGTTAATGAACTGGACTTCACACCACATACACATTGATGAACTAGGCTTCACACCACACCCATTAATGAACTGAGCACTTCAGGTCAGGACAGTCTGCTATATCTAATTTATGCTTGATAAAAAAAAGAATTATTTTAGTGTGTATATGTGTGTGTATGTATATGTCTGTGTGTTTGTGTGTGGTTATCCCCATGGGGGCAGGTGCACCTGTGCACACATACTGCTATGAAAGTCACCAGTCAACCTCAAGTGGCATTCCTCAGGAGTCATTCATGTATAGTCTAATATAGAAGCTCTGGCTGGGACCTTGAGCTTGTTTTTAGGTTAAGCTGACTAGTCAGTGAAACTCAGAGATTTTCTATCTATCTATCTATCTATCTATCTATCTATCTATCTATCTATCTATCTATCTATCAATTTATCTATCAACCATCTATCTCTCTCTCCTTCCCCACTGCTGAAATTAGACTCAGGACACTCTGGTCAGGTCATCACATGGATGCTCTGGATATGTTTGCAGTATACACTTTTCTGACTAAGCTATATCCCCATACCTGAGACAAATCCTTTACAAATTATACTCTCATTTCAAATTTAGTGTATCACATAGTTTAACTGTTTTAGTAAATTAAATTATGCAGCATATATTTTACGTTGTGAACTAAGAAACTATGAAAGGAACAAAAAAGTACATACAATGTGTTCTTCATCTAGCCCTGACATCACTCCCCTACTTTGTGCTTCATTTAAATACTCCTAAGTAAATCTCTAAGAACCAGTTTCATGGATCTGTTCCATATGGCCTTTGAAGCTTTTTGTGCAGATATCTTGGCCACAGTACTGTCAGACACCACAGCCACATGCTACTAGTACAAGAATCCTGAGTTGAATAGGGTTTTATCATTTTCTGAAGCTTCTACCCATCAATCAATTTAAGCTTGAGAAACTGCACAGGAGGATGTTGATAAGTACATTACTCCTTCACTAAGGTGAAGTATGGCTCTAGGTCAAGGACCCAGAGATCTTAGATGGCATGTGAGATTTGAATACATGTGCTCCAGCAACAAGGCTCCTCTTCTTTATCTACTGTTAGGATGTCTCTGATAGACGATTCAGCTGAACTGTGCCAAGGTAGCCTTGTACAGTATCTGCTGGCAAGAACCAATGGTGTAAGGTGAAAAATACACACAGCCAAGGCTGTGCCTTTTGAAAGGATGAACTTCACCCACTAAAATTTCTCTACTCATTAGTGAGGTGCTTTTGGCAACCGAGGGGTCAGATCCAGTGTGGTTCTTCACCAGAGGGAGCATCTGTGCTGTGGTCAGCATTTTACCTTATGCAAAAAGATGCATTGGGGAAACCCTACATTTTGGGGATGATATGAAAACGGAAAATTCTCTGAAAGCAAAGCATATTACTTCAGAATATTTCAGTTCCTCAAAATGCCATTATAAACGTTCCATAGAGAAGGAAATATAGCCCCCCACTCCCCTCTGCCCACTCCCCACTTCCTCATATACTGCCCTTCACAATAGTTCAGTAGCTCCAGGTCTGTCTCCATTTGTCTTTTTAGAAAGAGGGAAGGATAAAAAAAGAGACAGGAAGGAAAGAAAAGAGGAAGGGAAGAGAAGGGGATGGGGAGGAAGGGAGGGAGGGGAAGCACACAGAGAGAGGAGGGACAGTTACTGACCCCATCCATGCATCCTGCAGTCGCTTTTATGGTTATTTATTTATTTCCTCCCTTTTGAATCAGATCCTTTTTTTTCTCATTTAGTGGGACAGAGAATGTCCTCCTGGAGTGACCTTTTATTCTTTCTTTTCCCTTCACCCCTCCAGGCTATTGCCCTCATGCCAGTAACTAGATAACACACTCTATCAAAGATTTAAAAAAAAAAAAATCACTAGGAAGGCAGTAGGGCTGATAGTGGCATCAATCGTAGGCTGACACGGGCCAGGGTCAACCATTTATCTCTTTGCATAGCCTGTGGTTACTGTGAGACCTCCTTGCCTTTGCGACAGCTCGACAACCTTTTGCAGAGGTGGCTTGTCCCAGATAAAATCGGCCACCTCTTTCCTTTCACTTTCCTTGTTTGGCATATTTCTTTGTTTCCGTTCAGGGAGACACCATTTTCTCACTAGCTAAAGACAGGAAGATGTGAAGCGGCTCACATCTTTCAGAGACCTCCATATTCAAATGCCAAGAACACCGCTATAGGCTCTAAAGATAATCTTGTCCTATGGGCCAAACTTTTCAAAATAACATTGAAATTCTGTTCCTACTTAGTAAATATGGTGACATACCTCACCTCCAACTGAAGTACTGTAGCATCCCTCTTTTCAGTAGATATGAGATTTCTATCAAAAAGTCATCTTTTGACTGTCATAAATTCATTTTGTATCCTATTCCATCCTTTTCCCATAATATCCCCCCATCCCAACCCTATCATTTAGTCAGCAGATAACGCTATGCTTAAATGGAGGTTTAACGTTAAGCAGACTAAAAAGTCTCAACTCGGGCTCAGTAAGCCCTGGGGCCTTGAGCAAGTCTCAACATTAGGAAGTATTCAGCTCTGTGCCTGTAAAATGGAACTAACAATATCTTCTCTATAGCACTGTAAAATTAACAGAGAAAGAATGTTTCCGTGCCATGCGCGTGTTACAGATACACAGCCCGTGCTGAGCATCGGCATCGTGGTTGTTCCCACAAAGTTAATGAAGAGTTTGTTGTGTGGATAGCAGAAGTTGATGAAAAGGGCATCTTCAGTGCTACTTTTTCTTTTGCTTTAACTTCACTTATTTGAATCCTCAAGACATGTTTAAAATGCAAATGCACCAGGCAAATTTTAGGCTCTAACTAGGACCCAAATAGGAGAAAGAAGAGTAACAAAAAAAAAAAAAAAATTAAGAAAAGAAAAAGCAAAGAGGCTTCTGGGAAATTTTGTGTCTGCATGATTTTTGCCCTAATTTTTTAATCTAAATGCCAGGTGATTTTGATAAATTTAAATACATATAAAGTGTATTCTATCCACTCATACTAAGTAAGAAGACATCTCCAGATGAAAACACGTCCAAGCACATTCTTACATTTTGATTAGTTAACCCTTTTAAAATGATAACCTCGTGGTGTGTGTGTGTGTGTGTGTGTGTGTGTATGTGTGTGTGTGTGTGTGTGTGTGTGTGTGTGTGTGCATGCAAGTGTATATGAGGTAAGTGGATGTGTGTGCAAGCCAGAGGCCAACCTCTCTTGTTTCTTAGATGCTGTCCACTATTGATTTCTGAGACAGGATCTTTCACTGGCCTGGAACATGATGATTAGGCTGGGTTAGCTCACAGCGAGCCTCAAGGAGCTACTCCAATTCGCACCCCTGGATTACAGGGCCTCCTCCGTGCCCAGCTTTCTTCACATGAGTTCTACGGACATACTTAGGTCTTCCTATTTACAAGACAAACCGTTTGCGACTGAGCTATCTCCCACCCTTTAGAGGGCAATCTAGCAAACAGTGCACAACTACACGTTTATTCTTTAAAAAAAATAAAAAGGCAAATAAAGTGGTAGCTGTAAGTAATGAATGTTTAAAGTTGATCATAATAGTCTTTTTTAATTTTCATATTTGAAGTTGTTAATTTAGAACGTTATAAATACATGGTCTTAAGGAGACCAATTGTGATGACCTTCTATTTATACCATACAATTATTCTATACAAGTACTCTGGTAAAGAATAGGGTCAATTTCCCATGACACAGAAAAGAATGGTTTTTAAAGATGAAATAAGAGAAATCTTAAAAGTTGTCCTGCCGGTGCATTTCATGAATAAGCACACAATCATACACACATCCATAAGCATGCCAACACCAACACTGAACTGGAGACTGGCCCACATTCACTGACTGTACAGGAAATGAAGTCAAGACTTTCACGATTTACACTGAACCTTGTAACCTGCAGGACAAAGGGGACAAGCCTTTGGGGACTGAGAACACAGTCTCTAACATTTTCCTAGCCAGAGTCAAAGCAACTGAATGCTAAAGACGACAGTAAATTTCTTTTTCTAATCCCATAATTACTTTTCAAGATTTTACTAAACATGTATCTTTTAAAATAAGATAAAACTGTATTTTGTTTCATTGTATATTGAAGCAGCATTCTGGAGAAGCCAATATGGTTAAAATCTTCTTTGTTATTATGGCATAATTATGATCATTGCCATACACATTTAAAAGTGATGAAACTTCTCTATCTTTCTCACAAGCATCTCTCATCCCTCCCTTTTGAGATGTACAATGTAATGAACTAGCAAACTGAATAAAACAAAATGAAACAAGCACCATGAAATTACAGATTTGATTACCCACTGTGCTATACAAAAAGCATAGAGCAAAAACAATAAATAAAGATGAGATCCTTCCTCTAAGAAATTTTCTGCTGAACATTATTTACAATATTGAGATTGAAATAGTTCAAAAGCATACACTAGCTCTCTGTGTCTGAGACCTATGCAGAACTCCACAGAGCAGTGGACAGCAGAGGCATCGGGGCTTCAGACACCAGGCATCTTCCTCTCAAGTGGGAAAGTATTTCAGGGGAAAGCCACACGGAGTGTGTAACCCCTCTCCCTGGTCAGCACGGGATTCCTGTTCATTCCTTGCCATCCAAAGTCTCTGCCAAGGTTTCTAAATTTTCACCACACGTTTTAAGAAATTACTTCAGTCTGGGGAACGGGAGTCTGTTCTGCCTTTTTGAGACAGCATCTCTTTATGTCGCCCAGGCTTTCTTTCAAGCGATTATGCTGCCTTTGCTTTCGGAATAATTGAACTACACATACATGTAAGGAACATTCATTTTAACCATGTTCGTTGAGGCACTCACTCAACAAAATTTGTACTATTACAGTGGTTGCTGATAATATATATATATAAAATAAAAACAGACCACACCAACTGTCTTTTCTCTCTGTCTCTAACTCTGTCTTGCTTTGTCTCTTGTTTGTCTCTGACTTTCCTGAGTGGAGAGAGAAAGAGAGAGAGAGACAGAGACAGAGAGAGAAATGCATATTCTATAACACTCATGTGGAAGTCAGAAAATGACTTGGGGAGAGTTTTATTTTTTCTAGGCACCATGTAGGTCCTGAGGACTGATGTCAGGTTTGTGGCCTATTGGCAAGTACCTTTACCCACAGAGCCATCTCACAAGCCTTTATGTGTCTCATTTTAACGTTTGAAACTATCAATCTATTTAAACAAAGTTATAAATTCCTTGAAGAGAAGGGACAAACTAGGAAATGCAGAATCCCCTCCTGACTGAGCGGTCCCTGGGTAAGACACGGTTTAAAATAGCCAGAATAACTCTACACAGTTCCCTTTTGGAGAGGCCACTGGTTTAAAAATGTTTTAAACAATTCTACTGAGATACAGAAGTAGACCTAAAGAATTGTCTAGATTCCCCTAAGAATGGGCACTGGGTTTCACTGAAAGGCTGGAAATCTCTAACTGCGCCCCACATTTCATGCCCTATGGCAGGGTGAGGCTTTCCTCCAGGAGCAGGGGATCGTTAGCATATCAGACGCATTAATAAATCCCTATCCCAAATAGGCTGAAGCCTCACACAAAGAAGGAAGCAAGCCAGTCTTCTAGCTGCCCCTTCCAACTCTGAGTCCAGAAGGTGTGACTCCCAGTACTGCCGGAACAAGAGTTCTCTTTCAAACCTTCAATCCCTGCCCCCATTAAAATGTAAAACCAGAGTCAACCCCATCACGGAGTGGCACCAGAGGATTGCAATTTCATCCGCCATGATTTTTATTAGCCTTGCAATTTCTTAATGGGCTCCCCTGAGGGCTAGCTGGGAGAATCCTGCTCCTCCAGGCCGGATTTGCTACCGGCAGAGCGATAAACACGGCACCTGCCCTGTGACAGCTGACATCACATCCACCCCGGGTGCAGAAGGCAGAGCTAAAGGTTAACAAAGGCACTGTTCTGGCGGGCGGCAGCAAGGTGAGCAGCGAGGAAGATGTTCTGAATCGGAATGTGAAGGCAAAAGCTGTTCCCTGGGTCTGCAGATCTTGCAGCCCAGCCAGGTTTCGAGGGAGCTGAGCAGGCAGCTCTCCGCCTGCTGTAATCAGTATCTCTTACACACCTCATCAGTGTCACCTTTGCCGGCATCTCATTATGCAGCAGAGGTGGAAGTGGACAGGTACGGAGCACCGGAACTTTTACTTTTCTTATTATTTCCACGGAGCACGGCGAAGCTGGGAGTTAATTAAGTCCTGTGGGACAATCAGTGTCTTTTTTGGCTAGGTTAAATTACATTATATACAGATGCAAAGAAGGAGGGGGGTAAAAATCCCCAGCTCTTTCCCGGTTAATAGAGTAAGTTAGAAAAATGACGATTCCAAGCGGGAAGGTGAAGCTGATGGCTCCTGAGCATACAAGGGTGTCTAATGAAGTCATATGACAATGCCACCAGGGACAGCAGACCTCAGAGAATCTCTAAGCTCAAAAAAAAAAAAAAAAAAAAAAAAAAAAAAAAAATTAAAGAACTCCTTGCCTCAACTCTGAGACATCACTGATTGACTGATGGGGGTGGGGCGGGGCAATGATCACTCCCACTTTATTGATGGGAAAGTTCCTTCAAAGATGCTGGAGAAGCAAACTCCCTTTGTATTCACACAAGTTCAAACCATCCCAGAGGGAAGGGGGCAAGTTGTTACAAAAAAGTCACAAAGAACCTAGTCAAGAAGCCATTTGCAATCAATACCTGCTAGGAAACAGAAAATCAGTTTTCTCCAATGGTGAGTCACCAGGTATATTAGCCACATTCTAGGGTAGGCCTCATGTCAGAAATAGTTGGCCAATAAAACAAATTCCACAGGTTTTGAGTGTGTGTGTGTGTGGATTTTTAGTTTCTGTGAGTAATTTTATTATCAATCTTGCCATTGATAAAATTGAAAACCCAGCAGGTCCCTGACAAGGAAGTTGAAAAGCATTTTTTTAGTTTCTGTGAGTAATTTTATTATCAGTCTTGCCATTGATAAAATTGAAAACCCAGCAGGTCCCTGACAAGGAAGTTGAAAAGCATTAACAGAAGCAGCTGACTTTAGGTTAAGCTGGTACTGAAACTGTCTCCAAATGAGGGTCTGGAGGTGACAAAGCAAAATCCCAAAGATATGATGTTAAATGACATCTCACAACACTAGTTAGGCAGTCGGTTCCTTAGGAGCTTAGGAGGCTCCAAACCCAGGCTGGGAACAAAACAACCACAAATAAAACAATAACCCAACAAGGACATAGTGGAGGCAGAGGGATGATCAGCAGTGCCTCAGAAGGCCAACCTGAGTCACATGAGCCTGCTCAGGTTTAGACTGAATACTGCAGAGACCCCAGCTGCTGAATCATGCCATTCCCATCCGGTGAGGCAATATAATCTCCCTGTCATTTAAGTCCATTTGAATTTCTTCCATTTGTTTTCAAAGTCTTAATAATAGTATTTGTATGTGTGTACATGCTCATGTATGCAGCACACAGGTAGGCACATATTCATAGCATGTACATGCTCATAGGGGACAGAGAACAACTACAGTGTCATTCTTTAGAATTCCTTCCACCTTGTTATTTTGAGACAGAGACTTTCACTGACACACAGCTCAACAAAAAGGAGAGGCTAGCTAGCCAGTGATTTCCTGAGGGATCCACTGCTCCTCCCCATCCTTAGGACTGGGATTACAAGCACTCACTACCACACTCACATTTTTACACAGGTTCTCACATTGTACTTAACACTAGTATCTGAAAGACAAGCACTTTACTAAGCCATCTCCCCAGCTCTTCCCAGTAATAAATACATTCATGTTTGAGATTATAATATAATCATAACATTCCTTCTCTCTCTTTCCCCTCTCCAAACTTCTTATATATCCCTCTCTGCTCTCTTTGAAATCCATGCCTTTTTTTCTATTATTATTTTTAACATAAAATTCAATGAGAAAAAAACAGAAAGCAAGAGTATACAGAAAACATGTATGGATTATAATGAGCTGTGGGTATTGATAAGAATACAGTATAAATTGTAGATATAGACATATACTACATTCGAACATTTTTTTCTTAATGCTTAATATTCTGAGGAAATAAAAAGAGACCTAAGACAGATTTTCCAGGAGAGTCACAAACCCCTACTTGTCCCTACTGTGTGTAACAATTCTGTGAAGGGTGACTAAGTCTCAGTACTGGAAAACTCAGCAGAGCATTTTAAGATAGGGACTACAAATGAGAACAGAAACATAGTACCCATGGAAGGGAAGCTTACTCCAGCTTACTCCCTCAAAGCACAACAGTTTATCAAACTACCTAGTGCCCCCTTCTTACAGTGTCACCTGTCATATTTGCCACCAAGAGTCACTAGGTTTTGAGACTCAGTGTTAGACTCAGAAAGAGAAATCAGAGGTAGCATATAGAAGCTAGGATTCCGTTAGGCTACAAAAGCCACCTGTGAAATACAGCACATTCAGTACGTCATGTAGAGTGAGAAATGACCCCATGACTTCAGTGGCATAATCTTTTTATTTATTAAAGATTAATTTATTTGTTGTTTTTTAATTTGTATGTACATATGTATGTCTGTATGTACGAATGTATGCTTGAGTGAGTATTCATGTATATGTACCATGAAAGTGCCAGAGACTGTGGAGGCCAGAAGAGGTCATTGGATCCCATGGAAGGGGAGTTATAGGCAGTTATGAATTGCTGTGTGGGTGCTAAGAACAAATACCTGGTCCTCTACCAGAGCAGTAAGCACGCTTAACTGCTAAGCCCTCTCACCACTCCCAACTTTACTCATGCAAAGTTAACAAGATGATTTTTCTGTCTATGTCCACACCAACTCTCTGGGTCAGAACAATCAGTATGCTGCTATATATTAAGCCCATTCTCTCATTTAATTACCAAACATGGGGGCTGTGGCGATGGCTGACCAGGTAAAGTGTTTGTCACGCAAGCACGAGGAGCTGACTTCTAACCCTCAGAACCCACATGGAGCTGGACACAACGGTGTGTGTCTGGAACCCCAGCACACTCCTACAGGAGATGGCAGATAGATACTGAAGTGGAAATCCGCCATGCTTGGGGACAGGCTAGCCTATGTACCCAGCAGCTGAAGTTCAAGGTAAGCACCAACCCTTGAGATTCCATTTACCTCCACATAGATGTTCCCACGTTAAAAAAAAAAAAAAAAGCACACATACATACAAATACACACAAATAACATTAACAGTAATTCCTATAATGAGTTAACATTGGAAATGAAGGACAGGAGTGTGGGTCCTTACATGCAAAGCTGCTATCCACATTCTAGTCAAATCAGATATGCCCATCAAAGCTCAAAAGAGCTAGGTTCCCTAGCTCTTAAATAGAAATGGGATTTGGAGAAACTATCACGGAGAAAATAACTGTTATGCATTCTCTCTCTCTCTTTCTCTCTCTCTCTTCCTCTCTGCTATTCTCTTAAGTCAGTGATTCTCAACTTTCCAAATGCTGCAACCCTGTTCCCCATGTTGTGGTGACCCCGAACCATAAAATTATTTTTGTTGCTACTTCATAACTAATTTTGCTACTGTTATGGATCATAGTGTGAATATCTATATTTTCTGATGGCCTTGGGTGACCCCCTATGAAAGGGTCATTTGACCTCCAAAGGGTCAAGTCTCACAGGTTGAGAATCAATGCCTTAAATAAAGAGAGGGACCAAGAAAGTCAGGTAAGCATCCAGTGGTTTGAGGAAGCTTCCAGCATCAAGAGGAACCAAGGGAATGTTACAGTTTTCTGTATCTTCCATCAAGAAAAGAACCTCAGGATACCCATTGAGTGATCACCACACCTCAGAAATGCCAGATGTTCCCTTGGAAAAACCAATAGGATTAGGTCACACCTTTCTTGTCCCATTGCATGTTATTCTTGGTTTTGTTCCTTCTATGTTTTAATACACAAACTGTACATTTTCTTTCCTTATTAAATGGTTGCTTCTGCATGCAGCTGTTCTCTTTCCTCCCTTAGGAAAGACACTGTTCCTTCTATGAAAACCATGCCTGATTTATACTTCCGTCTAGTTGTCACCTGTGTTGGCTTCATAAAGAAAGGCAACCGGGGGAAGTTCTGCACTGGAGCCAAGTCAGCAGCAGTTTTGCCACCAGCTTCCCTGCCATGAGCTTACTACTATCAGCCAAGTGTAGCTATGTACAGCCGAGAGGCCAGAAGTGGTCTTGTCTGAATCTCCTACCTGTGTGGTCAGCACAGTCTGAGATGCCATCAGGGAGATGGTGACTAAAGGAGCCTACAGTAGAATACAATTGGAGATAGATAGGACCTTAACTTAGATTAGTCCAGTCCCCATGAGACCGGATTATACCAAAGAATTAGAAAGTCTCCAAATCATACAGAAACAAATTCATAGTCAACACCATGAATGATGCTATCTTACTGGTAACCTCTGTTTCACAGGTTTTCTAGAAACTAGTTCAACATTGCTAATTCTACTTATCACTGTTCCTTTTCCCGCAGGAAGACTGCCCCTGCCTGTTATTCACAAGGCCGTTTTCATGGGCTCATTAAGCTTTGTTTTCCACTAAGGGCAGAAACTTGATTTTAAGGTAATGACTAAGAGCGGTTTTCCTGGGATGATTCAAATTCCCATATAGTGAGGTAATTACTCAGTGGTATAGCATAACTGTAAATAATGACATTTGTGTCTGTGGCATAGCACATAGCCATTGAAAGTGCCACCTTATTCTCAGACAATGTATGTTACATGGAACCCTAACGTGTAATGGAGTCCTAACAGGCAACGTAACCCTGACCTTCAGAGCAGGCTGATGTCACAAATTCAATCAATGCTAAACTTCTCTGGGAAATGAGAGGGGTTGCAGAACACTTATAAAGGTGATTTAAATGATAAAATCAGTCTTAGATAGTCCCAGATTTGTTTCTTCAAATAGAAGGACATAATAAAGGAGCATACAAGAATTTATTTGTCATTTGAATCAATGACAGAAACAGTGTCTTTAGTACCACAGGTTAGAGGTGTGATGTCACCACAGTAAGCAAACGACAACATTCCGATCCTGCACAATAATTTGCAAAAGAAGAAGAAGAAGAAGAAGAAGAAGAAGAAGAAGAAGAAGAAGAAGAAGAAGAAGAAGGAGGAG
>NW_022196896.1:49423227-49435234 GCF_008632895.1 Mastomys coucha
AAGAAGAAGAAGAAGAAGAAGAAGAAGAAGAAGAAGAAGAAGAAGAAGAAGAAGAAGAAAAAGAAGCATGCCCAAATAAATTCCTTTTCAGTTGCGTCTCATTATGTATTTTACAGAAAATAAAAAATAGCATATGCGGAAGCTACCTATGAATGAGGGACGGCTAAGGGCTCCATGCCTGCCTGTTACTATATCCTGACAACCTTGGGAAATGGAAAACAAGAAGCTTGGTGGCATTAAGGAAGTATGCCCAAATCTATTTAATCAACAAATGTGGTTTTCTCCTGGAGCCCAAGGTCACAGGCACTGTACCACAATGACACTATTGAACTTTTAGGGTTCTCTGACTATTCCATTTTGTATGCACTGTCTTCCTCCAAACCTGAGTGTCAGGTCGTGCTACTTGATTGAAAGGTTAAGTGAGCTGCCTCGCAGTCACAGGCAGGCAGTTCTAGAATTAGAAGTCAGGCCCCAAGAGTCCTGTTCACTATGCCGCTCGCTCACTTGACTCTGCCGCCTGCCTAATTATCCTAAAGAGATAAGCCCCTTCTGAGGTGAAATGTCTGCTCTGTAGACCCTTCTCTCCTGGCAGTAGACAGCTGTTAAAGCATTAGGACCCTCACTTCCCAGAGAAAATGCAGACTCAAGGGACTCCGCTTTCCTGCAGGTCAGCTAGGGAATCTTCAAGCTCCACCCTCCTACGTCCCTGTTCTAAGAACCAGTTCGGCCCTGCATGGCAAGCACATCACCATCATACCAGGTAAGAGAGGTAGATCCAAAAGGCAGAGAGAAGCAGGAGAGAAGAGAAGGGGGGAGAAGAGAGGACGGGGGGCAAAACTGGGTGAGGGATTGTATCAGAGAATGGGAGAGGCAGAAAGGAGAGGGGATAGAGGAAAGAAGAAAGAGATGAAAGGAAAATATAGAAGGGGATAAAGAGAAAGAAAATGCAAATAAGACTATCAAACAAAATAAAATGGAAAGTTGGTTTGGGATTTCTGTGATAGGAGAAACAAAATTGATTAAGAGACTTTTCAAATCTGTTTCTGGATACCTATACATATTGTAAAGGAAACAATGAATGCTGTCACTCCTGAATTGTGGGAATTTTCTAGGACATTCTTCTTAAATAAGTAGGGATTCCATTAAGGAGTGTGGTTGGTTTCTGACCATTAGTCCAAACTGGGTATTCGCCTTTATTCATTCCTCAATGAGGAATCTTAAATGGATCTTACCTTCAGTGAGTTTCATTGTCTAGCTGGGAGATAAAAAATTGAAATCAATCCATACAATATAAATATACAAAAGAGATGAATTCCATGAGAAAAGTATGATAAAGTACTATGGGATATCACAATAGAAAAAAAATCCTTTAGTTTTAAGGAAATAAATATTCTGAGGTAGAAATGTACTGAGAAGCCCAAATGAATTTTAAAAATGTCAACAGTTCAGGGCTGGAGCATGGCTTGGTGGGTAGAGCCCCCCCGTGAGGATGAGAACTCAGACCCCAGAACAGACTGAAAATCTGGGCAGGCATGGTGGTCACCTGTAGTCCCAGTACTCAAGAGACAAAGACTGGAAACCCGAAAGGCAAGCTGGCTAGCTCAACTGGCTGGAACCGGTGAGCTCCAGAGTCAATGAAAGACAGATGCTCAGTAAATAAAGTAAACCAGAAAGTGACTGAGGTAGATACCTGACCTCCACTTCAGGTCTCCACATGCACACGTGCTCATTTCCACATGCAAGCATATCCACACATCCACATATGGACACACAAGCAAACATACACCCAGACAACTCATACACAACCACATACACACACACACACTATACACACATATATACATATTCACATACATACATACTATGCGCATATACACAAGCACATATATACACACATAAAGCTGAGGGAGGTGATAGTGATTTAACCAGCCAAGCATCAAACATTAATTGATATTTTGTAGTCACTGAGAGAAAGCTGAGTGGCGTCTCTCCAGTCTTCCTGGTCACCATTTGAAATCACCCAGCATTTTGCTGCTCTGGGTCTTTAGGTCCTCGGCTCACTCCAGTCACCTCAGCAGCTGTTGTTGGCCAGATCTCATGATATGAGGGACAAAGATACAAAGTCCCACACAGAATTTTTGGAGCTCCATTTTGGCACTGTCCGTCCACTCTGATACCCTCCCTAGAGTCTCCACCACCCTCAGCAGCCCTAGACTTCAATTTCATAATGTTCTGCCCAGTGATACAGCATCTATGGTGCACAGATATACATGCAGGCAAAACACTCATACACATAAAATAAAATCTTAAATAAAAAAAAAAAAACCTGAGAACAATTAGTGTTAAGTGAATGTCATGAGTCTTTCAGATGTGTATCTGAGGGGTCTTTGTTTTAATCTCTCCAAAGACACTCAATATCTTTTCTGGGAGAAGTAAAACTGGATTTGCAAAAGATCTAAATCTTCAGTGTTGGCTGGAGGACTGAATAGTGGGGAATGGCCATGCTGACTTTTTCTTAAAGAGAAAACAGATAACCTATCCGCCCACATTTCAATTATGTCCAGAAACACAATGCCTGGCTGTTGTATTTTCTCCTGAAATCATGTGCCTGCTTCCTGGAAGGTGAGATTTGAGTGGCTGTTGTGCCATTTAAATGGGAATAGGGATGAGATAAGTAGGAACAGGGATTAGTTAAGTAGGAATAGGAATGGTACTTCTCAGGGCTATGACTTCCCTCTGTAGACACCGGGCAACCCCCTTATATGCCTGTTATGGTTTGAATGTAATATGTCCCCACTGGCTCGTGTGTTCAAACACTTATTCCAGGAATAGAGATGCTATGTGGAAAATTGTGAAATCCCTAGAGATTGCATTGTAGGAAACTGATCCATAAGGGTAGGCTTGGAGGTCTTACAGCCTGGTCACTCTCCTGTGCACTCTGCTTTCTTACACACTGTTCATAAGCTGCCACACTCCTGCCACCAGCACTACTCACTTTGGTGGACTGTATTCCCTCAGACTGTAAGCCGAGAATAAATACTCGCTGATTTAACTTACTTCAGGTATTTGGCCACAGCATAGAGTAAAGTAACTAATAGTGGGCTATCTTGTGCTCGATTTCTGGCATCTAACTGTCTATGAGTTCAATGTCTTAGGGTTCTAAAGGGTGATCAGTCTTTTTCCGCTTTATCTCAATTCTGCATTGAGAATATTCCTTCCACTTTGTTACATCATATGCCATTCTTCTCCCATTTGCTTTCCACGTCCACGTACTGAGGCTTGTCTCTGCATTTCTTTATTGTTTCAAAGAAGGAATTTAGGCTGCTTCTGCTTCCTCTTCTTCCTTTTCCTTCTTCTTTTTCATTTTTTGTCATTATATCTACTTGAAAGATGTCACTTTTTCTTTGGGTTAAAAATGCATTCTTAGAAACTGACAAGGGACAGTGGAGAAATAGTTTAATGAATAAAGTTCTTGACATACAAGCAGGAGGATCTAGGTTTGATCACCATAACCCATGTTTATAAACAAAGGTGGGATAGTGGGCAATGGTGCTGCATACTTTTACTCCACTCAAGAGGCAGAGGCAGGCAGATCGCTGAGCTGGAAGCCAGCCTTGTCTACAGAGTAAGTTCCAGGATGGCCAAAGCTCCACAGACAAACCCTGACTCAAAAACAAAACAAAAACAAAAAAAAACAAAAACAACAAGGTAGCAATGGTTTGGAATCCAACCTCGATTAATCTTCTGGGCTTTCTGGCTGGACAGCAGAGCCTTCTTAATGAGCTTCATGCCAGTGAGAGACACCATGTTTGAAAAGACAAGGTAGACAGTGCCTGATAGAAAAAACCTGAATTTGAACTCTGACTTTCACATGTACATGCACACACACAAACACCCACACACACATCACACACACATATAGCACTAAACTATGTTAAGTTCAGAGGTGTACTGTAAACGACTTTTTTGTTGCTCCTGCGCGATTCTGGTTTTCTGTTCGCTGCTGTTTTCTGAGTCCCATGTCACATTTTACAGTTTCTCAAATCATCAGTCAGAGTAGGCACAGTGTGGTGTAAACTTTCTGAATTTCACATCGTTTTCTCTCATATGTTATGCTAAATTACATATCTTTATTTTAGTCTCACACCAAGTAATATTTTAGTAGATACAAGTTTCTAGATTCAATATTTAAAAACAACTTCGCTTAGAAAGGCCACTTCAAGTAGCCGCCCCTAATACCGGATAGGACAAACAAATAACAAGTGGGGTGAACTTGGCAGAATTTCCTGGAGGCAGAAATGAAGAGAAGGCTGCTTTCCTCAGCCTTTCCTTCTCCACACTTGTCACAGAGTTCCATGGTTGCCTCGGGCATGTTCAAGTTGAACATCAGCCCTGCTACGTACAAGGAACCAAGTCAATCTGCAGCCCAGGACAAGCAATCCCACTTGGGTTTATGTTCTCCTCTTAAGACCTCATCTTGACAACCACAGAGCTTAACACACTGAGCGACAGAGACAACTCTTTTCCAGGACGAGGCCAAGGTGTCAGTCCCTTGAGGAACTATGGAATTAAAATGTCCCAAAGATGAGTTCTGCTAATACCATGGGTCTTCATAAAATTTACATTATGAATCATGTATCAAATACCAATAGACATCCTTGATAAAGAGATCTATTCACAAACATATAAATAGGTTCATGCCTATACACACACACACACACACACACACACACACACACACACACACACAGGGCAAGAAAAGAGAGAACCAACATTCACAAATTCCTCTGACTTTGGGGCCTTCCACTGCCAAGTATCTATTCTACTTGTCTCAGTTAAGTACCTGCCAGGACTGTGTTTCTCCCAATCTGTTCTGAGACAAAGTTAGTTTGCATGCTAACGAGGATTACCAAGACTGAAGTAGAGAAAGCACACATTCAAATGTGGATAGGAAAATCACCAGGGACTTATTACTCTCAGATCATATGGCCTGGGTTATAAATCAACTCTATATCCACTTAGTTAATTATGGACTTCATGATATCCATTTCCTAAAACAAAACAAACCACTCTGAGACCAGCAAATGGAATGGAGAATTGGCAAATTTCCCATTGCCTAGAACTAGATTTTATTCATCCCTGGACAACTGTGTGCCCAGTTAAGCCACACAGACATCCCCCAGCTCTCTATATATGTAAACACAATCAATAATGTAGTCAATATGTTAAAATTGTATCCCAGACCCTTGTCTGATTAGTTAGGAACCTGCTAAGGCTAACACTCTCTCTTCCACTGTTCCCATGTGATCCTAGCTTCTCAGAAAGGTTCTGCTAATAGATTGCTTAAAACTGTGACGTCACCATCACCACACCCACAGGTTGCAGCCACAACCGTGGTACATATCGTCCTCGTCGTTAAGGGCTGGAGTCTCCTATACATTGCTTTAGCCCAGTAGGTTTTTGAGACATGCCCTCATTCTCCCTCAGCCCAGTTCCTAAGGAGCAAAAGGCTTACTTTCTCCCCAGGGACTTATATGGCTGTGTAGCTGTGGTGTCAAATACAATGCTATATGATCTTTTCCAAGTCATCTGTCCTTATGCATCTCACTCACACTGAAACACAGTCTGGGTGATACCCAAAGATCCATCAGACTGTCTCTAGGTTGTAAACCCTCTTGTAGACCTTACCTCTTACCTCACTCTCCAGCTATCCAATCAGTACTTATGCATGGTTTAAGGATTTTAAAATAAGTGAAGCACGAAAAGATCCTTCAAGTCTCAAAATTAGACTCTGAATTGTTAAAAAAAAAATTTTTTTTTAAATCTGAGAAGTAAAATTATCTGGTCAAAGCAGCAAGCACCACGAGAAACAACTGATCGCATTTTCTTGCGCACTCACTGGCTATAACACTGGATATTTGCTGTGTGTGTGAGAGATGCAGTTTTCAGTGTCTCACATATAATGAAGCTCAAAAGAATCTGAGCAGGAAGCTACTCTTATTATCATTATCCCCACTGCACAGATGAGAAAACTGAGGCACTGGTAGATCAAATAATTGCGTGAGTAGTGTATTCAAATCTGGTAGTACGGCTCCAATGTTCAGACACCTAACCAATGTGATAACCTTCCTCTGGGGTCTCCTGCCAGGAATTTGCTTAAACTAACATTCTAAGAACACTAAACTGTTACCCATTCAGAAAGACTGGTGCCCAGGTGCTTAAAACAGAGACTTATAACTGATGCTAACAGTAAGAGCTGGTGAGGTGTTCGGCACTAAAGACCTCCGTATCAAGGCTCAGGGAC
Source organism: Mastomys coucha (assembly GCF_008632895.1). Lineage (NCBI taxonomy): Eukaryota > Metazoa > Chordata > Mammalia > Rodentia > Muridae > Mastomys > Mastomys coucha. The sequence goes on from NW_022196896.1 coordinate 49,429,532, forward strand.
ATCTGCAGAGGCAGGGGGGTAAATTAAGAGGCAGAGGACAGGGTGGCATCACAAAATGACATCTCGTGTATATGACATGGCTCTTGAACTCATGAACTTGTTGAAGCTATGGCTACCTGCATAAGATGGGGCCCCTCAACATTTCATGATGGTTGAGGGACATCTCATGGGGCCTTTTTCCTCCATAAAAGACTGCTGGTCGTTAATGGTTTGGGGCAGAGCATGAGCTATTCTCAGTGACATAGCCATTCACCAATTGTTCCAGCTCCAGTAAATAACATCCTACCCATGGTCATGCCTAAAACACAAATTAAACTCAACGGTCACATGCCAAAGAAACAGCATGAAAGAGGAGGAGGGACTTTGTTGGAAAGCTTTCCTCAGGAGAGGAGGGGACATGAGAGAGGACAAAGGACATGGAAAGGACTTACAGACATGTGTACACATATGAGACTGTCAGAACAAAATAATTTTAAAAAGCGAGATTGAGAGTCTTAAGATTGCTCAGTGTCCCATATAGTTCCCACTGACAGCTGAGCAAGAAGCAAAGAGTGAAGTGCGACCCGTGAGTGAGTACAGGACAGTGGACTTGGAAATGAGAAGCTAGTGTGAGCTGTGGACTGAAAGGAAGGCATTTGGGAGGAGACACTGTGAAAGCTGGAAGTGAGGACGCCCCACTGGGCAGTCATCTGGAGGGAGAAACCTGGGGACAGGATGAAGTGAACTCAGAGACCCCAGGGCATGGGAACAGTCAGGGAACAGTTTGGGGAGGACAGAAAGACAGACTTTTCAATGCCACAGACATTTTTCAGCCATGAGATAAAACTTACACACACACACACACACACACACACACACACACACACTAGTTATCACGAACCAAAGGCGTGTGGATTTGGATCAGGATGGACTAAATCAGACAGCATGTACAAAAGGACCTAGAATGCTGTGTGGCATATAATAGGCACTTAATAAATGTTTGTACCAAGTAAAAGAGACAAAGACAAGATGACCTAAGGACTGCTTTCATGAAAAAAGAAAGGCACCTAAGGGAGTAAGGTGCTCAATAAATATTATTTTTTGGTCTGTGTACAGTGAGAAGCCTGGGGAGTTGTAAGAGATTATCCGATAGATTTCCAAAGAACTCTTAGCCTCTGATTTCAATTCTCACTAACTCCCCTGGGAGGCTGTGGAATCTCTCACTGGGGACTTAAAGAACACAGTATTATTAGAAGAGTCACTTGGAGAGAGTGGGTTAAATAGGATGCATTGAAAATGCCAGGCTGGACCCAAAGGCCCTGGCCCTTCTTATTTCTAAACCTCCCAGGAATCTCCTCTATTGTTGACACTCACACTCTCCCTAACCCCATGCCCCCTTAGAACTAAACTGAACTGGATAAACCAGCAATGTTGTTGTCCTGCAAGATGAAGATGGCTGAGTGATCTGAGGCCTTCCAGAAGGGCTCGGTTAAATTGGGCTACTTACTCCATCAAGAAATAAAGCACTGGGAACTTCCTTTCTAACATGCATTCAGGAACAAAAATGCTTCACAAGCTGTCTGTTCAGAATTCACCCTCACAAAAGTCAGACAGCGCTCATTTGTTTTTTGTTTTTTTGGTTTTTTTTTTGTTTTTTTTTTGAGAAAATATATGATTAACCATAGTTAACAACGAATTCAGATGCAGAGCACTGGCTTTGCCCCCTCAAAGATTGAGAGCATTTAATATTATGTATTGCTGCCATTTGGACTAAATTGTTTTTTTTTTAAATGTACACAATATTACAAATTTAATTTGAGCTGTTTGAATCAGTCTGTAAAAAAGATTTGATTATACCTGAGTGTTCTGGCCCCAGCTTTTCTGTATTTCAGTAATCTTGGCGGTAATTGGCTGATTAGGCGTCTCACACTCCATCTCTGCCTCAGTTTCCATGGTAATGTTACAGGAGCTATTATAGATGAGAACTTCATCTCTTTCCACTTTAGGGCTGAAACAAGAGGGGAGGTTAAATGGGGTGTCATCAATCTTAATGAAATGCAATTATTTTTACTCTTATTAATCATTGCGAGCCATTAGCTTGTGGCAACTACAGGCCACCATTTGTCAAATTTTGCAAATTTCTGTAATTTTGTTTCCATTCTTTTATTGTTTATTTGTTTTTCCTTTATCTGCTTCACTCATCGATGAAAACGCACACACAGTTGAATATCCTGCGCTCAGGCCTCTTCTGTGTTTCCAAATTAGGCACAAGAGCAGACTCTCCTCGCGCCCCACCCTAGAAGCCGCTCCCCTTTCTGTTCTAAAACTGGAAGAAGAATCTGAGCTTACTTTCTTTATTTTGTTTGGAGTTTGTTTTTTTTTTTTCCTTATCCCTGTACCTCTTCCTGATCTTATTCACACTTAGTGTTGGGGAGGGGGGACTGAATTGCCTGAATTCCCCCCCAGGGCAGATGGAGAAATTGGAAAACCCTCACAACTGGCTAACTGGTCCCTAATTCCAACTGTGAAAAAATGAGCTCATTTAGGCTTTCAATTCCCTCTCCCCAGCTGATGGCAATGAGGCTCTGTTGCTAGCAGAAGAACATTAAGTTAGTAAATTAATTAAACTTACTTAACAGCCCAGACTAAGGAGATTCGATATATGTACCGGTTATATCCCAGACTTTCACTTTTAAAAGTCCTTTTGCTTTAAGAAGGAAGGCAGACTGAGTTTCAAATGAAAAACAGCAGCACCCTGTTACAGAGAATCTAAAAATATGCAGTCAGAGGAGGCGAAAGTCTGGATATTAAAGAGTAGTGTCCCCAACAGGTGTGATATTTATTCAGGAATAATCCTGGCTTTAGGCATTGTTGCTACTAACTCAAAGATTATTAGTAATAATAATGCATGCTGTTTCACACGTTCCTACAATTTTATATGCAAGGTCTCGGTTCAGCCTGTAAATTAGGTGGAAGTATGAAGTAGGTGACCCAAAGAGATCAGGAAGATTTACATAAAGCCAAATACAAATTTATTCAGTGTCAAGATTGGAACTTGGGTGGCATGCTTCCTAAGCTGGACCCTCAGATTTGGAGGTTTAACTGAGCATCAGCCAAGAAGGTAGCAGATACCACGGGAAGCTCAGATGGAGCAGCAGGAAGGACAAAGGTCGCCAACCCGGAGACTATAAATCATGTCAAACTGTAGCATCTTTCTTGAAATCAATGTCAAAATGACTTCTCAGACAATTTGCTAGAAATAATGACTATATCTACTGTCCTGTCTCAGCACTTAATCTTCCTTCCCTCTTGTTAAAATGTCCTCAGCTGTATCCAGCAAAGACATGACTTCATAACTGCCCATGTTCTAGACCAAAGAAACATCTGCAGCATTTTTACCTTCACACTACCCAGAGCTGAAGCTGTCCATTGAAGCTCTGTTCTCCTTTAATTAGAGGCTAGTGCCCAGGCCACTAGCACCCTGTTCTGTTGCTTGCCTGGTGTTTACTTGAAGGCTCAGCACTCCAAAGTGTGGAGGTTTCACTCTACTGTATATATTCAATAGAGGCTTGAGGCGGCATTAGAATACAAAGGCCAGGCGTGGAAGCCAGTGAGTTTATAATAGAATGACAGTAAAAATCCTTAGCATCGATATGACACTTAAGATAGGCACTCAACAAATTTTGTTTTTACTTCCCTTTTATAAAGCAGTTACTAATAATCTAGCACCTGTCTCTGTAGAGATGGTAGAAAATTGAATATAATAACGTATACAAAATGACTGAAACAGATCCTAGTATATAGTAAGTGCCAAATAAACTCAATGCTTGCTCCAGTTCAGGTAGCAGTGGCATTGGTCATGTTGTTGTAGAGATGTCGGAATCCACAGTCAACTCTAAATACTTCACCTCACTTATTTGAGCCCATAGTTCAAATACATTTTAGATCAGCTGCCATCGTCTACCAAGTTAGACAGTAATCCTGAAGCCAGATGGAGCCAGGGGTTAAATATATTGTGTTCACCCCTGAAATGCCAATCATGCTGCAAGATTTGGAAGAAGAAGAAAAGTAGAGTAGCTTCAGTTCTAAAACAACAAAGAATAAACCCAGTCAAAAGCCTACGTCTGGAGAGGCCATAGTCTTAGCAGAGAACATGCTGTTATTTCGAAAATGGTTCAGTTGTCAAACTACCTTCTAAATATTTATTTGTAGACTGGTTTGTGCTGCTCTCAACATGGGCCCAAGAAGCTCCTTTTTGCAAAAGGTAGTGAGTAGTTAATTCAGAGATTCATAACTGGTCAAAGCACTGAGACTGAGTGGGTCTCAGTACTCAGGTATAGATACATCCTTTATACCAACAATGCTCCACCCAAGGTCCAGAGAACATATCTCAGAAGAGTGGGTTGGGGAGAAAGTTTAAGAACCAGAGGATAAGGAAGGAAGCTGTGGAATATTTTTCTGGACTTGACATGGACACTGCTCATAAGACTTGTGGGAAATGTAGTTATGCACACAAGATAAAGCCAGCCCAAATTCCAGCAGGGTTAGGGGAGGGCTCCTAGGGCCTCACCCCCAGCTGAGCAGCTATGGACAGTTGCTCACTGCAGAAAGCATGGCTGTAGGTAAACTGCCTACATTTCTATGAATGGTCCCACATCTCTGCCATGTATGGGCCTCAACTGGACATAGGTGATTTGTTCATTTTAAAAAGGAAGAGTACATGAGTTTGAGACGGAGATGTATTAAGAGTGTTCCGGGATGAGCTAGAGGGAGTGAATTGGGGTAGATTTGACCAGAATACATTGTACGTATTTATGAAATTTCTGAAGAATAAATTTTAAATTATAAAAAAACAAAACATTGAAAACTAAAATGCAATGTGATATCTGAAAGTATGAAAACAAAAACAAATGCAAAACCCAGATGGATTCTCCAAATACTGACTTCAGAGCAATTTGAGGTGGGACAATCCACTGTGGGGCTTGGCAACCAAAAGTGGTTTTCTCCTTTTTTGCTTCTATTTCCATTTCTGTTGCTGAGTTAAAGGAGATCTTAAACTAGTTTGTGAAAGGCTCCCTCTGGGTTTACATCATAAATCACTTACGAGCCTATGTGAAAGAAATGAGGTTGCTCTACTGCACAACCACATTCCATGTTAGTTGGCTCCCAGACAGCTACTTTTAATTCTGAAGGCTTACAAACCATCTGATTAATAACTCCTCCCACAATTCTGTCAGAGATAATGTCAAGCTGAGTTGTCTAAACTCCCATAATTCTCCACTTTTTCCCATAGTTAACTGGGAAAATATTTACGCACCATCCCTCTCTGTCATTGGCCTCTACAGCAAAAGTTTGAATAAGTAATACAGAGTGCCCAGTCCTCTTTGGGCTTGCCTCTTTTTCAAGCATTGTCTTCTCTATCCAGGTTCTTCTGTTCTGGAAGGTTAACCCCTTCCTGGTGATTCATCCTTTTTTTAACTTGCCTCCAACTGCCTCAGTAGGAATTTCGTCTTTTAAAAGCCATTAGTAAAATTGGCAGAGAAGTCATGATATCTGTAATCGACTTTCAAGGCAGTCAGATCAGAAGACCACCAGTGCTACATAGTGAGCCCCAGTATCAAAGAACCAACACAAGCCTAGGTTTACACTTACAAAATTTCAAAGTTTGCAGAACACTATTCTTCTGTCTTCTTTTACAGGGATTTTATGAATGGAGAGAGAGTT
>NW_022196896.1:49435245-49436722 GCF_008632895.1 Mastomys coucha
TTCAAAGTTTGCAGAACACTATTCTTCTGTCTTCTTTTACAGGGATTTTATGAATGGAGAGAGAGTTGATCAGATTTGAAAAGAAATTGAAATATCTAAATAAACTGAGATATCAAAAAATACATAGATAGTGATGTAAGTACAGATATAGAAGCAAATGCATAAATATTTAAGAGACTGCGGTGAAAATATTTCATCAAATAGTAGTAATAATAGTTCTAGGACCTAAGATTCTAGACTCTCAGTCTATTGCTCTTTCAGTTGACATCTTCAGATCCTGATGAAAACAGGTAACAAAGTTCTGTGCTCTTTAGCATATTTCATAAGAGCACCTCAGGAATTCTCTCTTCCCTCTTCAGCAGAACTCGTTTTGCATAGCCCTGGCTTTCCTTCCCAAACCCATCTACACCAAGGCTTTCATCATAGAAGCTGACAGACAACATTATATGAAGTGTGCACTGTGAGCCAAGAGCCTCGGGTTCTATTCCCAATACCACCATAAATACACTGTAAACTTTGAAAAGGGACTTCATCTTCATTTAATAAAGTATCCAGAGTCCCTCAAGAACCTCCCATAGAGCTTTCCTTTCCTTCCTGGGGTCACTGTTTTTTTCTTTTCACTCTTGTCCTGCTTAGCTGGCATTTGAGAAGGTCTTAAAACTCTATGGTAACTTTGTTCTTGCTGCCTGGATTTACACAGTGATACCTTCTCTTTTAGAAATGCCCACCTAAGCATGACGTCTATAGAGTTTGAAAATTTGTAGGTGCATAGCACTCATCACCCATGACTGTTATGTCTGTTTTTTTATTTTACCCTCTTAAGGTCATTGACTTTTGTGTTTTATCACCACCAAATCACCCACAAGACCTGGGACAACACCTACATCATAGTTGTACTCAGTGAAAGATAAATGGCAGGTGATGGTTGGGAAGGGAGGGAATGGGTAGATGGACTGAAACACAGTGCACAATTTTGCCACAGATACATCTGTCTGCCTTTGCCAAATGGCGTAAAGCCCAATATTAGTTCTATCAAGGAGATATAGCATCTAATGGAAATGGGTTCTGTAAAAAGACCCTGGAAAATAGAACTCTAGATTCACAAACAGAACCTTTCAAGAAGTGGACAAGCTGTATGCTGTAAGGTCTTCTTAATGCCCTTTACAGAATTTACTGCATGTCTTCTAGTTGTGAGATCAACACATGTTCCTCAGAGAAATACATAAAAACTAAATGAGAAAGAGAAATACGATCAACTACCTAGTCTTTGCTTTTCCAATAATCTGAGTACAAACACAACACACACAACAGAGGGAGTCAACTACAGCCCTGGTTTGGGGTCTGTGATTGTGAATCATTTTTTAAGCATTTCTTACTAAACACTCTACAGCATGATTTTTAAGACTTTTAGTGGCACTTGGATGTATTATTAAACTTATTTCAAATATTAGCTTCAAAGAATATCCCTGTACACATC
>NW_022196896.1:49436733-49440615 GCF_008632895.1 Mastomys coucha
GTGGCACTTGGATGTATTATTAAACTTATTTCAAATATTAGCTTCAAAGAATATCCCTGTACACATCATACACTGTTATCTGCTTTCTTAAAATGAAGTCCTAGAAGTGAAACTTCTGGGACATATGGTAGGTTGAATTCTACAGCTTTGAATAACGATTCACCAAACTCTATTCCAAAGATTGTACCTGCATCCCACTAGCCGCTAAAAGCCTTGTGTTTCCCCCTTGTCCTCAACATGAAATGTAAACTGTCTCTACGTCAAGAAGCTCTGAATTCTAGCTCAATAATTCACATCCACTTTGTCATGCTGCAATAGCCAGAATGGCAAGAGGCTCAGTTTGCTGAAAACATACTGACCGGTAAGGGGACACCTTGTTATGGGGTCTGAGACATAGCTGCTTCAAGCCACCTCTGAGAGTGAGGAAGAAGGACATGGAAGAACCCATTTAGGATGTCCAAAATAAAACTCCCAATGGGCAGCAGCTAGACAAGTGCTGCTTTTCCTCTGACTGACCACAAATCTCTGATGTCAACTTCCTACCAAGATAGATCGCTCAAGCCATCACAAAGTAAGACAGTCATGGAAAGAACTAGTTATTCCCTCTACCACAGGCAACTGGTCTTGTTTGGTTTATATCTTAATGAGGAAGCTGGTCTTCATTAAAAAGTTAGTTGTGGCCATTCTATCCAGATGAGCAATAAAGACAGAAGGCAGTGGTCGGTGCTGAGATATGGGCCCTCATAGGAACTGAACTGCCCGCAGGAACTAAGACCATGAGAAGTTACCAACGTGCACACCGTTTAAAAATTGTCATGCAAAACAGATTGGATCTAGAAAGCCATGGTATTACTTGTTAGAATTTTTTTTCTTTTTAAAAAAGCAAAGAGTTCCTATGAGTTTATGGCATCTAAACCCCAGATCTACAGTAATTCTAGGGCATAACCCCCCTTCTTTTGAATAAACATTGTGCAATCTGCCGGATTTCTCTGTGATTTTTTTTCATACTTGTGAATCTGTTTGGAAAGAAAAGAAAAAAGGGAAGTGGTGGGAAAGGCTTCTGTTTTTCATAATGTCTAATCTTTCTCCCCATTGGCATTCGCCAGATGTTGCTTTGGATCGGAAGATAAATATTAAAATCTAAGCAAGAACAAAGTGAGCTGTTTACTGGGCATATTTTTCAGATGTTCTCTTGAACACTTGAAAAAGACAGCGATGCTTTGATATGTAGGCTGGCTGGAATCCACGGTGGAACAGCCCCTCTGAAAGAGTTGGAGGCCCGTAGGCCACAACCACCCTGCCTGTGCGTTCTGACAGCTCTGTGGAGCCCAGTGGCCATGCGCTGAGAGGGAAGTCAAAGAGGACAGGAGAGATGGAGCTACCTCAGGAAGAGGCCTGAGAACGATGGAAAGGCTGACTCTGCACGGTGATCTGGTTCAGAGAGGCACAGGGAACTCTCTTCACAAAGGTAGACATAAGGCCAGGATCCAGGCAGTCTCTCTGTCCCCATGGAGACAGTCAAATCACATTGCAAGTAGGTGGGGCTGCTGACTCCACAGCTGTCTTCTGCATGCCTCAGGTCACATAGGAAAGCCAAGGACACTGGAAAAGTCACCATGAGTTTAGGTAAACCTGTGGAAAGAACTCAACATCTTGTGTCATTTCACAAATGATGTTTTCTTTGACCAAGGAAAATGAAATTATCAGTTCATTTTTCCAAAAAGAAAAAAAAAAAGCATCATCAGTCAATGTGGAACATTGTCTCTAAATAAAGTAGAGGGTATCCTTTATGAATGACACATGAGATTATCTGTCCTTCACATATATGGAAACATATTCACTAGCACACACATCCATATAAATATATATACATAATTATTAAAGTATTATATATATATATATATACATGTTATAAGGCAGATGAGTATAAGGAATGGTTTTCTAAACATAAATAATCCTCATAAATAAAATTACTGAAACAGTTATAATATTTCTGAATGAATTTGCTACTCTAGACTCATTTCCTTCCTCATTCTCATACATAACCATTTGGCATTAAAAAAATAATAATTCAAGTGGCTGGAGAGAGGGCACTAGGTCTTCTACCAGAGGACCTGGGTTTGATTCCCAGAACTTGCATGATAGCTCACAACCGCCTATAACTACAGACACCCTCTCCTGGTCTTTACCAGGCGCATGCACAGCACACAGACAGGGGAGACTCACATACATATAAAATAAAAACTATTCTTAAGTGTGTTAAACAGATTTATATTTCTAAATGAGAAGCTACCAACTTTTATGTTTTGAACATTAATAAACATCACACAGGACAAAATATCTGTGACCTTGTTCTTTCTATGTAATGTACAATTCCTAACGTTTGTGCATGATGTTGCTGCATGCAGCTGCTGTGTCATGTCCTTTCCGTGCACTGTCTGCCATGACTGTAATGAGTCATTTGCTTCACCAGTGAACTTTTGGGTATTTCCAAATATTTGCTGCTATAGATATGAACAGGGTTTCTCTAGGATGAATGTCTATGAAGAAAAAGGCTTGCAGGTGTAAGGTCAACTTTAAGACAAACTACTACCTTGTTTTCCATAGAAATCTTTGTATTCCTACTGTCTATATTATGGTCTTATTCAACAACTCCACCGAGTTGCTGGTATTTGAAATTATCAGACCCTGACTTTGCCTTGTGGTGAAGAACACAGTGTCACACTGTGGCTTTAACTGACATTTTTTTTTTAAATCTTGATTTTTTTAGATTGAATTTCCATTTTTATCATTACATATTAAATGGAGAAATTTTATGTTTAATTATAATTCATGACTCTGTGAAGTTTCTGCTCTTGCCCTGTGGCTATTTTCTACATGGAATATTTATTTATCTTTTTCTTATTTATCTGTTCCGCTGGGGTCCTCTGAAAGTTGCTATTATCTCTTCCAAGTTGCTGGCTAGGCTTCTCACCCTATATGGAACGCCTCAGTTAACAGAACTTCTCTGTGTATTATAATGACCAGTAATATTTCATGAAGCAGAAAGCAAGTATTTTGCCCCATTTCTCTTGGACAAGGAAGAGACATAAGGGCAAAGTAAGGCAAGTATGATCCCAGCATCCAGGACAGAGAGGCATCAAGTAGATCATCTGTGAGTATGAGGCCAGCCTGGTCTATAGCGTGACTCGGTTGCAAGCCAACCAGAGTTACAGAGTCAAACTCTAGCTCCAACAAAAGAGCAAAAATAATGCAGTGTCAGTAACTTTTAATGGGAAGAAGAACAGGTGTCTGGTGAGGCATTTTAACAGGGCCTGTCTGAAAATCCTAAAGTGAACAGGAGAAGAAAAGGAGCTGTAGTCTGCTCCATCTGCAGCTAGCCCATCCTCATGGGTACACAACAAACATTATCTGTGTCTTCGGGCATGAATCCATGATTGCTACCTCAACCCAGCACTGACAGTGAGGACCTCACCAGGTAAGCACGTGCAACAGGATTTGTACTTATGCAATCACGGCCTAATGCTATTATGGCTGCTCTTGCATTCCAATGCACCTGATACCTAGGACATTATCTGGGAACGTTTTGAATGAATAATTGCAGACAAAACAGCTGATGGTAGGACTCTCTTGTGGGTAGACAAAAATATGAGACCTTTCTAGTTCCAGAGCCCCAAGGCAAATAAAAACAGGCTCAACACCTATAAAATAATGAATTCATTATAGGTGATTAAGTAGATGCAAATTGACAGGGTGGATTATGAAAAGCACCCAAGGCTGGGGATCAAAATCCATGGGTTTTATTCAAAGTTCTGCCACTAAATAGCTCTGTGACCTTAATCGCTTTAGCTCTTCATGCCTCATGGAAAAGTTAAAGTTTCC
>NW_022196896.1:49440625-49466971 GCF_008632895.1 Mastomys coucha
TAAACAAAAGTGAAATACGAATTTCATCTAACTGGATGTTTTAGCACCCATTGTATAAAATATTCTTTTGCTAGAAGTGTAATCTGAGGGGAGTTAAAGGTAGTTGACCCCAAAACCTGCCAAGGAACTTTTCTCATCTCCCACTTTATTCCCCATTCTGCTCTAAAAGGGAAACACATTAGTACATGGCATCAGAACAAGCAAACTGTAATTAGGAAAGCTCGCATCTTAAGACATTCATCTACAATCTGGGATAGGAACCATCCCTCTATCATGCAAAATCAAACTGAAAATATTTCAAACCGAGGGTCAGAATTCAAAGAGACCTTGTTAAATTTGAGAAGTACAAACAAAAGACCAAAGGAGAAGAGGGGAGCCGTGAACTGTGGCAGGAAAAAGAAGTCATATAAACAAGAAGAGGTCAGGCTGTGTGCAGTCATTTCAGAAACACAGATGCATTCTTGGCACATTCATGGACACTCACGCCAAATGCATACACACGTCACATGCATGCATATAAGCAAGCAATATATGGGTAATGGTAGTACCCACCTTTAATTCTAGCACTTGGGAGGCAGAGTCAGGTGGATCTCCACAAGTTCAAGGCCAGCCTAGTCTACACAGCAGTTCTAAGACAGACAAGGCTACACAGAGAAACCCTGTCTCAAAAAACAAAGAAGCATGCAAGCACACAAACGCATGCATACACACTGCATTCATGAACTTATGTGCATACACACAGACACACATGTTGCATACATGAGCACCTATTGATGTTGTGTAGAAATTTTCTCTGAGATAAAATATTCCATTTTGAAGGATGGTCCATCAACTCCATCAATTCAAAACCATAGGAAGTCCCTGAAACTGACCAGATTTACTAGGTCCCTCTTTCCCTGAGCACACATAAGTGGTGTGTAACATACTTTTAAATAAGCTGAGCTGCCTTGAAGAGACATAACAGCTAAGCTGCATGGAAGAAGCAGAGGAGAGCAGCTGAGCTGCTTGGAGACTCAGCTCCTGTAAGTGACCCCTCAGCCATACTACTGTGAGTAACCCCAATAAAACTATTTGGTTCACCAAACTGAACTTGGACAGTATCCTTACTTTGATGTGTATAAACTCCAGATCTGGGGTGAGAAGACATTTGTTCATGTCTCCCTAGGAATAATGTCACACAACACATGCACACATACCATAAGCATGTGTGCACACCATGTTCTGCACAGAGAGGGAGAAAGAGAAGGAGTGAAAGGAGGGCATAGAATTTAGCAGAAAGATCATAAACCAGAAAACAGCACTATTGCTAATAACAAACCTAGGATCAAATTATAGGCAAACATCTGAGATGTTCCAAATATTTCTAGAACCTGCTTAATAAACTACCTGGTTTTGAGCTTTAAGTTAAGCAACAACGTAGGAAATCGGAGAAGAAACATCAAAATGTTTGTGTAGAAAGTTCCAGCCTACATGAATCTTGAGAATCATTTCTAACAGATTCCCAGGCAATGCTGCAAAAGTACCTCTGGGGCACAGGCACACTATACTGTTGTAGCGGAGGAACATGCTTCGACTTTGCGAAAGCTGATTAACACTAAGACTGTTCAGGAGGGCTGTTCTAGCAATATAGAAAGATGGAAGGATTCTCTCTGAGTGGCAACCGGAATACAGGTGTGAGGATTGCAGCTGATTTTCCTCCAACAACGTCTCTGGGTTACACAGATTCCCCGTGCTGCCGGTCATACGCAGTCCTATGCAGCAGGAGAGTTACTAGTGATCTCTAACAATTTCTCATGTGCAGTCTCTTAACCATTTGTTGTCTATTACAGGTGTATTTTCACATGAAGAAATGAAAACACAGTCGGACACGGAGCATTTAGCTTAGTTTCAGAAGGTTCAAAGGATCCCTAGACCTCCACCTGGATCTTACATAAGGGTCGTGAAGGAGACCTTTACAAGACCATAAGAATAAGCTTCTTTTCAAAGACTGTTTTTAATGAAAGAGAAATGTGTGTTTGTGCCATGGATGAGTGTTTGGTGACACCTTGTGGCCACAGTAAAAGTTACAGCCTTTAATTCCAGCATTGCTCCTTTCAAAACCCAAGTAGCTAATTCTCAGTTTCTAACACTTAACCAAATTCTCTAAAATATGCTAATTTATTTTTTCCCTATATGAGTTTTCAAACTTACAGTACCAAAACTTACCTGAACCTGAACACTTCATTTTTCCTTTAGTACTCCTGGTTAAGATTTAATGTTTTAAAATAATACTAAGTTGTTTTAAAGTTTATCAATTCATGCAATATATATATATATATGTATATATATATATATATATATATACATATATATATATATACATATATATATATATGAGAAAGTTTTTTAAAACCTCTGTCTGCCTAGACCTGATCCTCAGGGTCATACCTAGCACTGCAGCCTAACACCTGCTGGGCCCCTCCCCCCACTGTCCACGCCTCCTGTAGACACCACAGACCATCTACCTCCCACTTCCCCGGCTTCCACTCTACTCCAACTCAGGCAGACACCCTATGCTCACCTGCAGATCCAAGTATCACCAACAAAATACAGGAGATGAGAGAGAATCTCTGGTATCAAAGATATAATCAAAGAAATGGATACATTGATAAAAGAAAACATTAAATCAAAAAAAAAATCCAGGAAATCTGGGACACTATGAAGAGATCAAACCTAAGAATAATGGGAATAGAAATAAAAGATTCCCACTTCAAAGGCCCAGGAAATGTTTTCAACAAAATCAGAGAAGAAAATTTTCCTAACCTCAAAAGCAACCTGCTTATAAAGGTAGGAAAAGATTACAGAACACCAAATAGATTAGACCAGAAAAGAAAGTCCTCTTACCACATAATGATCAAAACATTAAACCTACAGAAGAAAGAGAATATATAAAGCTGCAAGGGGAAAAATACCATGTAACATATAAAGGCGAAAACATTTGAATTACACCTGACTTCTCAATAAAGATAAGAAAAGCCAGAACAGCCTGGACAGATTGTTGCAGACTCTAAGAGACCACAGATGTCAGCCCAGACTATTATACCCAGCAAAACTTTTAATCACCATAGATGGAGAAAATGAGAAATTTCATGATAAAGTCAAAAATAAACTATCTACAAATCCAGTACAACAGAGGTACTAGAAGAAAAAATCCAACCCAAGGAGGTTAACTATACCCATAAGAAACAGAAGAAATAAATAATTTCATACCAGCAAAATCAAAAGAATGGAAGCATACATGTAGGCATGCACAAATACATACACCATCATCACCACCACCACCGTTGCCATCACCACCAAAATAATAGAAAGTAACAGTCACTGCTATTGATATGTCTTAATATCAATGGCCGTTAATTCTCCAATTTAAAAAAAAAAAAACCAGACTAACAGAATGGATGTGAAAAGAGGATCCATCCTTCTGCTGCATACAAGAAACACACCTCAACATCATCAAGGATAGATATTACCTCAGGGGAAACAGTTGGAAAATAGTATTTCAAGCAAAAGGACATACGAAGCAAGCTGGTGTAGCCATTTTAATTTTGCTATTTAACAAAATAAACTTCATCCCAAATTAGTCAAAAGAGATGGGAGAAAAGACCACCAAAATGATACTCCAATTCTTTACATCTATTCCTCAAACACAAGGGCACCCAAGTTTGTAAAAAAAACAAGCAAGCAAGCAAGCAAACACTACTTACTCTCACACACTGATAATGGAAGAATTCATTACCCCATTTTCACCAATAGTCACTGAGGCAAAAAAAATTATACACACACACACACACACACACACACACACACACACACACACTGGAACTAACATATATTATAAACCAAATAGACCTAACAGATATTTACAAAACACTTCAGCCAAAATCAAAAGAACACACCTTCTTCCTAGCACCTCATGAGAATTTCTCCATTCTTGATCACATGTTCAGATACAATGTCCCAACAGATACAAGAAAATTGAAATAATGCTCTGCATTCTGTCCAACCTCCATGGATTAAAGCTGGATATCACGATACAAGAGAAACAGCATAATGCTTACAAACTCAGGGAAACTGAACAACTCTCTACTGAATGAAACAAAAAAAGTGAAGGCAGAAATAAAGAAATTAAAGACTTCCTAGAATTCAATAAAAAGTAATACACAACATACCCAAACTTATGAGACAGAATGAAGCTGTACTAAGAGGGAAGTTCATAACACTAAGTGCCTTCATAAAGAAATTGGAGAGATCTTATCCTAGCAACTTAACAGTACCTGAAAGCTTTAGAACAAAAAGAAGCAAACACATGCAGGCTGAAATCAATAAAATAGAAACAAAGAGTACAAAAAAATCAATGAGTTGATTCTTTGGGAAAAATCAACAAGATAGACCCTTATCCAAACTAAGACAGTGAAAAGAGAACATCCATTAACAAAATAAGAAATGAAAAAGGGGGCAATAACAACAAACCTTGAAGTAATAGAAAGAATCACAGACATATTTTCAAAACCTGTACTCTATCAAATTGAAAAATGTAAAAGAAATGGGTAAATTTCTTGATACCACCTATCAAAATTAAATCAAGATAGGTACAACTTAAATGTACTTATAACCCCTACCAATATAGAAGCAGTCATTAAAAGTTTCCTCCCCTCAGCCACTGAAAAAGCCCAGGGCCAGACAATTTTAGAGTAGTATTTTACTGCACTTTCAAAGAAGAGTTAATGCCAATACTACTCCGATTTGTTCACAAAATGGAAACAGAAGAAATATTGCCAAATTTATTTGATGAGGCCATAGTTATCCTGATGCTCAAACCACATAAAAACTCAAAAATGAAAGAGAATTATACACCAATTTCCCTTTTGAACACAGATGAAAAACTACTCAATAAAACATTTGCAAATCCAATCTAAGAACACATCAAAAGAATCATCCACAGTGGTCTAGTAGGCTTCATCCCAGAGATGTATGGATGGTCCAACATATGAAAATCAATCATGGTAATCCACCACAAACAAACTGAAAGAATAAAACCACATGATCATCTCAATAGATGATCCTTTGACAAAGAAAGAGAGAGAGAGAGAGAGAGAGAGAGAGAACACCCTTTCATGATAAAAGTCCTGGAGAGATTAGGGATTCAAGGAACATACATAAACATAAAAGCAATTTACAGCAAACCTATAGCCAACATCAAATTAAGTGGAAAGAGACTTGAAGCAACTCCACTAAGATCAGAAACAATATAAGATTGCCCACTCTCTCCATATCTATTCAATATAGTACTCCAAGTTTCAGCTAGAGCAATAATGCAACTAAAGGAGATCAAGGTAATACAAATTAGAAAGCAAGAAGTCAAAGTACTGATATTTGCAGATGACAGGACAATATACATAAGTAACCCCAAATTCTATCAAGAAATTCCTACAGCTGATAAACACTTTCAACAAAGTGGCTGGATACAAGATTAATTCAAAACCAATATACACAACCTTCTATACACAAAGAGCAAATGAACTAAGAAAGAAATCCAGGAAACACCCTTCACAATAGGTCCAAATAATATAAAAATATCTTGGGATAACTCTAACCAAGCAGTTCAAAGACTTGTATAATAAAAACTTCAAGTCTTTGAAGAAAGAAATTGAAGAAGATATGAGAAGATGGAAAGCTCTCCCATACTCATGGATCAATAAAACTGATATCATAATAATTTTTAAGTGGCTATCTTACCAAAGCAATCTACAGATTCAGCACAATACCCATCAAAAAACCCAACACAATTCTTTACAGACCTTAAAAGTACAATTCTCTATTTCATGTGGAAAACAAAAATTCCAAGATAGCTAAAATAATCCTGAACAATAAAAAACTTCTGGACGTACCATCACCCTGATTTCAAGTTGTACAGCAGAGCTATAGTAATAAAAACTGCATAGTAGTGGCATAAAAACAGACACATTGATTAACAGAATGGAACTGAAGACCCAGACATAACTCCACATACCTATAGATACCTGTTGTGGTTTTGTTGTTGTTGTTGTTTTTCCTTTTTTTTTTTTTAATAAAGAAGCCAGAAATGCACATTGGAGGAAAATGACAGCATATTCAGCATATGGTACTGGTCAAACTGGATGGCTGCATGTTGAAGAATGTAAGTAGATCCACATCTACCACCCCGAACAACATTCAAGACCAAGTGGGTCAAAAACCTCAACATAAAACCTGACACTCTGAACTTGATAGAATAAAAAGTGGGGAGTAGCCTTGAACTCATTGGCACAGGAGATGACTTTCTGAACAGAATATTGATAGCTCGGGCACTAAAATCAACAATTAATAAATAGGACCTCGTGAACCTGAAAAGTTTCTGTAAGGCAAAGGGCAGATGGACAAAGTAGCAGCCTAAAGAATAGGAAAAGATTTTTTTTTACCAACTCTATATCTGATAAAGGGCTAGGATCATATATATGATGCATGTACATACATATAAACATATATATGTAGTAGATATCAAAAAACAAAATAATACAATTTAAAATGGGGATACAGATATAAACAGAATTCTCAATAGAGGAATCTTTGAAAGCTAGAAACACTTAAATGTTCAACATCCTTAGCCATCAGGGAAATGCAAATCAAAACTACTTTGAGATTCTATCTTACACCTGTCAAATGGCTATGATCAGAAACACAAGTGACAGCTCATGTTGGCACGGATGTGGAACAGGGGAACACTCCTCCATTGCTGGTGAGAGTAGAAACTTGTACAGCCACTATGGAAATCAATCTTGCAGTTCCTCAGAAAACTGGGAATTGGTCTACCTCAAGACCCAGCTATACTACTCCCGGGCATATACCCAAAGGATGCTTTACCCTAACACAAGGACATTTGTTCAACTATATTCACTGAGGCTTTTACTCATAACAGCCAGAAACTGACAACAATCTAGACATCCAACCAAAGGATAGATAAGAAAATGTGATACATTTACACAATGGAGTATTACTCAGCTGATAAAAGAAAATATGACATCATACAATTTGAAAGCAAATGGGTGCACCTACAAAAAAAAATGTTCCTGAGGTAACCCAGACCCAGAAACAGAAGCGTGGTGTGTATTCACTTATAAGTGAATATTAGCTGTTAAGTAAATAATAATCAAGCTACAATCCACAGACCCAGAGAGATTAGGTACAGAGGAAGCTGGAAAGAGGATGCATGGATTTCCCTGGAAAGGAGAAATAGAATAGATTTGGGGTAGACTGGGGCAAGAGGAGACAGGATCAGGAAGGATCATATTGCGGGGAAAGGATGGAAGGAGAAAGTGTAGAAGGCACAGGTAAAATGGGGGAGGCATTTGGGGGTGATGTGGAAAACTAGAGCAGTGGAAACTTCTTGGAATCTATGAGGATGACCCTAGTGCAGACTCCAGGTAATGGAAATAGGGAGTCTGAGCTGGCCATCTTTTATAGCCAAGCAAGGCTTCCAGTGGTGGGTCACAGTTTCATTTGCTTGAGTTGCTGGGCAAGAGGGTCCTGAGGAAATCCCCAAATAAGCCAGGCTGATGCTAGGGCAAAACTTGACAGTGGAGCCCCATTGTCAAGGACAACATTCGCACAGCCCACCGAACATCTAGAGGTTAAGCTAGTCCCTGCATGGACTTCACCACTACATTCTAGTCTCTTTGGTATTGGAAGGTGCTCTGAAGGCTATGGAAAGAGAAACCTGGACACCAACCCAGCAACAAAGCCCTTGACCTACACTCTGTCCTACCTGCAGCATGTACTGGGGCAATAGTGTTTGTAGACAATGCGGGTGTGGCCAACCAATGTCTGGCTTAACTTGAAGCCCAAGTCACGTGAGGCAGCCCATGCCCAACACTTCCTGGATGGCTAGGAACCAGAAACTGGCTAGCCCAGAGACCTAAGGTAAAACCAAACATGACTGGCCAAAACAAAACAATCAACGAAATGATTCCTAATGATATTCTTTTTGTCTATGTGTTATATGCATGTGTAAGGTGTACATGGTTGAGTGTGGGAGGATATGCATGTGTGTAGAGTGATACACTTGTCTAGTTGTGTGCATGTGGAGTCCAGAAGTTGGCTTCAAGTATCTTCATCCCTCTTAACCTTAGTTTTGAGACAGATTTATTGAACCCAGAGTTCATCTTTCGGCTAGAGTGCCTACCCAGCAAGTTCTGGGCATTCACCTATCTCTGCACCTCTGCCTACTCCTGGGTTATAGTCATGTACCATTACAATAAGCTTTAACATTGGTGCAGAGTTCTGAACTCAAGTCCTCATTCTTACAAAGCCTGGTCTACAGAGTGAGTCCCAGGACAGCCAGGGCTATACAGAGAAACCCTGTCTAAAAAAAAAAAAAACAAAGCCAGCAATTTACCCACTGAGTCACCTCCCCAGGCCCCAGGTTCTACCATCTTTGATAGAAAAGAAGAAATTCTACTCCCAGTAGTAGTTAGTACAGTAGCAAAACAGAAACAGAAAGGGCCAAAGGACATGATCTTTACATAATTGTCTATGTGTGATTTTTTTTCTCTTACCATCCAGGGGCAGAACCAAGCAGCTGAAGGCAGACACTGTCGCATTAGCCAAGACTTGGCACGGAGCACCACATACGGCAGCTGAGATGTTCCCTGGAGAAAATCCTGCTCCGAGCACATGCAAAAGCCTTCCACCCAGGCAGCCTTCAGAGACAAATCTCATCACTTAGGAGGCAAATCTTGGCTTATTGCACACAAAGCTCAACCATCAGTTCCTCACTGTGCAGCCTCCTCGACCCCCACAGGATATATACAGCTGATCCCAGCATCTCTGTGCTCCTCTCTGCTTGGCTCTGACCTGCAGCTTTTTTTGTGTGTTGGGCAATGTTTAAAAATTGTAGTCACAATGTATAAACAGCTAATTTACAGCTTTGAGTTTTTCTATACAAAAAAATTATTTCTATACAAAAAAGCATAAAATAGAAACAAAAGTTTAATTTCTCCTAATCACCTACAACTCTTTAGCAAACATTATATATGTGTGTGTATATATGTGTGTTATATACATGTATATATATATGTATATGATAGATACATATGGATTGAATGATTCTCTCCATGTTTTCAAATCATAATCATACATGTATATATAACATATATAACATATATATATATATGTAAGCAAGGCTATATTAGCTACATTAACCACTACCTCCAAATGCTTATATATATATATATATATATATATATATATATATATATATGTGTGTGTGTGTGTGTGTGTGTATACACATTATATATACATACATATATAACACACATATAAACATGTATATACATATATAATATACATATAAAACATATATAGATAACATGCATTTATATGTGTATGTGCATGTATGTGTGTATATGTGTATATATAATATATACAGTATATACAAAGGAATTATATGTACATATTATCCTGAAGCCCTCTCATTTACTTAAAATTACTGCAGAGATATTTTTCCAGACCTTCATAGATTCCATTTCATGTTGATAGATAGCTAGAGTCTCCTTATATAAATGTCTGCAGTCAAGAGTTTAACATCTAATACCTCCAATCATTGTTCCACTTCCACCACTATCAGTAAGTGCCACAGTAAAGTCATGTTTGAAGGTTCTTAGGTAAGCAAAGTTAGTCCAGATTGCTGGGTCACTCGGGGATGCAGAGATTCAATCTCTACTAGAGCAGTGATTCTCAACCCATGAGTTAAGACCCCTTTGGGGGGGTCAAATGACCCTTTCACAGGGGACGCCTAAGACCGACCTGCTCCTGTGTACCAGATATTTGCATTACAATTCATAACAGTAGCAAAACTACAGTTATGAAGTAACAACAACAAAACATTATGGTTGGGGTTTACGATAACATGAGGAACTGTATTAAAGGGCCAGTTGCAGCACGAGGAAGGTTGAGAACCACTGCATTAGAGGGATGGAGTTCCTCCCACAGGTGCTCAACCACTCCAGGATGGTGTCTCCTACTGTAGGTGCATTTTATGGTACTCTTTCACCACAAAAAATTATGGTTTCTTGAGGAATAGGGAGAAGAATTTATGGACTATCCAGCCCAGAGTCCTTTATTAAATAAGTAAGTCAAATCTTAGAAAAATCAAGGCTTCATTAGCTACCTTAACCACTGCCACCAAATGCAAATCCTGATCCCAAGAGAATCCCACTCAGCAGAAGCCAAGTGTCTATGAAATATCATGGGTAGTACCTCCATGTTTTTACATCACAATCATGATGGAGCTACTTCAGCAAAGTAAATTAACAGAGACCTTTAAAAAAAAAGGCTAAACAAATGTCAGGGTATCTAAAAGAAAAACCAAAAATGTTGGAGCCCATAGAGATGACTCGGGGGTTAAGAGTATTCAGTCCCCTTCCAGAAGACTTGAACTTGGTTACAACAGCCACAATGGGCAGCTCACACTACCTGTAGTGCCAATGCCTGCAGATCTGATGCCCTTTTCCAACCTCCTGAGCACCTTGGGTGCAAGATATACATAAAATAGAAAATAAATAAATCTTTGTTTAAGTTTAACCAGCACACGTACTAAGGCACTGGCGTGTTATTGGTGGAGTATGAATTCACCTGTGAACCATTACAAAACAGCAAAAATTAATGCAAGTGAACATGTTTTAAATAATACAAATCAGTGCATGTCTAAAATAGGTGAACACATATATACTCTTATACAATCAAATAATGAGCTTTAGCAACTGATATTAAATTTAAAATACTTGTTCAGTGAAGTGGTTGCCTGAAATTAAATAAAATAAATCATTACTTTGGGAATATGTGGAATTTCTATGATGAAAAATGAAGGTAAAAATATGATACCTCACAAGATGGGCCTGAGGAAGACACTGTGACTATAAGGGGTCAAGAGGTTACCCAGGTCTTTTTTTGTCTTTTGTTGGCCATAGTAACATTAGTACCCTTCTTTCCAAAACTGAAAGTAACAGTTAATTCATTCTGTAGAGAAAATATTATGCCTTATATTCTCTACTTACCATAGTTCTTGGTCACTGAGGTCACAGTGGCTCTCAGCACAAGAATGAGAGTGGAGGAGGCCCATCCTCTGCTGTGATCATAACCTGTGACAAGGTACTCCCCAGCAGAGAGCAAAGGAGCCATGCACCGGAGAACCGTACGGTTACCAGCGACACCTAGACACGGTGATGTCCCAATAAGAATATCAACATTTGCAGCCCCTGAGATCCGGGCCACTGTAAAGGTTAAGATGTCATGACTCCACGAAACAGAAAGCAGTTCTGGGGTAAAGGTGCTGCTGTAATCAACAAATCCCATGTGGTATAAAACTCCATCCACATCTATTTCCAGAATAACAGAGCCATTTCCTGCAGGAGCGATGCACTGGATTAACTCAGAACTGATGTTCACCGTTAGACAAGCCTGCTGGCCAATGTAGACAAATGTAGCTTTCCGTCCTCGCAGGGCTGTGCCTTTTATAGTCAAGAGACTTCCACCATGGATGCTAAAATCCTTAGGAAAATAATCAAACACCTGAGGCATGATGAAGAAGTTTCTAGAAAAACTATTGAAGCAAGCATATCCAGCACTTGTATGAACAGCTGACAGGTAGTGGAACCCTGGGGCCAAATCTCTCATCTGGCATGCCACATAGCTGGTATTGAAGAAAGTTGTGTGGCAAGGAAGTTGATCATCCATGAATGCTATTGGCTCATCAGCAGTAGTTCCTAACCTCTGGCCTCTCATGAGCACCGTGGTTAGGGACCCACTGATGCTTACAGTCAAAGCATCCACAGTAGGAGTGGTCGCTTCCTCTATGAAGAGTGTACAGTTCTCCTCACACTTGCTGGCCATCCCATTGACCAGAACTGTGATGTTTAGAGCCAATGATGTTTCAGAAAACTGGTCACCCACAAAGCTGATCTGGCATAGGACTGTGTCGTCTTCCAAACTCAAAATAATGCAAGCATAAGGACCTGAAAGGTCAACGTGAACTGACCTCCTTCTGGAACTGAAGGCCGTGCCCTTCACAGTAAGTACTGTCCCACCACATTTAGAAGCATGTGTTGGGAAGATGGCGATAATCTGAGGTGACAACTCAAATTTCTGAGGCACCGCAGACATATTGGCAAACCCCATCCTCTTGTGACGAACTTGGAGAGTATAGACCCCAGCTTCTAAACCGTGGAGAGGGAGGGAGCACTCAGACAGGTTCATGCTCTCACCAAAATACTGCACTTCAAGGTCACATCTCAAGGATCTCAAAAGAATGACTGAGTCAGAGAGGTTATTTCCTTCCACATAAAACCTCACACTGTTGTTCCTGAGCTCTTCCCACATAGCAGTGACCACTGGTGTTGCTGCTACGTCATATGTGAAGGTAAAGCCCTTCGCCACCAAGCTTGGTCCGTGGAAGGAGGAAGTGTTGCCAGCCCAGATCTCCACAGAGGCTGGGACAGTGAGAACATGTGCCCTGGGCGGTAGTAGAGCGGGGGGAGTCTCACACCAAATGTTCACTTCCGTTAAGTTCACAATATCACAGGGACGATTGTCCACAAGCACCCGAATCAGAGCTGGGTCTCTGCCCAATCCTGCTCCCGAGAGGCTGAGGAGCGTTCCCCCTAAAGTGTAAACGTGAAAGACACAGATTCAAAGTGAATATTCCAGCCAGCTGAAAGGCTCAGCAGCTGGAGGCCTCTGTTCGTGGCCAACCATGGTTTAACTCCTGAGGACCCACATGATGAAAAGAGAAAGCTGACCTCCGACCTCTACATGCCCACTAGGGATGATGCTTATAGACAGACAGACAGACACACACACACACACACACACCACACATTAATGTAAAAGCTAATATTCCAAATAAGAACTGCATCACTTGTACAGGTCTGCTGCAATGAGTCAAAGTACGGTGCACAAATTTCATCCTCATCATGGCTAAATTTCTGATCATTAGGCCAGTACTCAGAAATGACAAAATTCACATGGCAGTACAGTGATTCAAATTGTTTTGTAAGAATACTTTTTAAGATTTTTTTTTTGTTTTGTGAGATAAAATTGATTGATTCATTCATTAATTCACTCATTCATTCATTCATTCCATCACAGTTGCTGTTCCCTGCCCCCACCCCCTTTCACGGAGTCCTTTCCCCACCCCTCTCCCCTTCTCCTCTGAGCAAGCTGGACTCAAACTCAGCATAATTTTGCCTTGGACTTCCAATGCTTCAATCATAGGTGTCATCTACCACATCTGGATTTCAAGTATATCTTTTTATAACATAAAATATTCTTTTTAAAAATAATATCTTCAACTACCTGGTAACAGATACTAGCTACTCCATTCTGTTTGACATATGTTATCAAGGCAGAAATAGCTGAACATCCTCAAAGAGTCATCCTGATTCAAGAAAACCAAACAAACCAAAACAAAGCAAAAAAACAAAACAAAAAACAAAACAAAAAAAAACAAAAAATAAAAAATAAAAACAAAAAAAACATTAAAAAAAGATCTTTACATTATCTAATTAGCATGGTGTTAAATTGTTATAATAAAAAGTTTTATTATAGTTTATTTGAGTTTAAGAATATATATTACTCTTCTTGAACTAGTATCTTTCATTTCAGACTTCCCTGAGTACAATTGGTGTAGACAAAACAGTCGTAAGAATTACTTTCCAAGGCTGTCAGTAACAAGCAACAAGAAAAAGGTTCTTAAATCATTTTGAAAGAAAGCCAAGGAAGAAAAGTTAAAGTGCATCTATAATTCAGAGGTAATTTAACTGTTAAAATCTGGCATAAGGGCCATCTGCTTTCAGCATCTTACACCTCTTTCTGTAGTTTCCCCTTCACTGCCTATGTGGAAAAAATTAATTTTTCCTACTGGCTTTGTTTTTAAGTTACCACATAAAGTCATGGGTTTTAAGTACAACATTTTGATAATGTATGTCACTTTACTTTGTTCTTATTCATTTCCCTTCCCCAGTCCCTTCCACAATCCATCACTCTTCCTGCCCTCTTGCTGGTTCTACCTCTCTCAAATAACCCAATCTTCTGCTTTCATGTGACATGTATTCCATTACTTAGTGAAGAGAATAAAAAAAAATGCATTACTGAAAATAGTTAAGCTTGGTGCCCCCAAGACTTGGGGTCCATATTATGTGTATGGGTATTCTGCCTGCATGTATGTCTATGTACCACTATATACTGTGTCCATGGAGACCAGAAGAGGATATGACACGTCCTCTGAAACTGGCGTTATAGACCAATGTGAGCCACCATGTGGGTGCTGGGAACTGAACCTGGTCCTCTATAAGAGTGACAAGTGATCGTAATCACTGGCCATCTCTTCAAACCCCAAAACTGGTATTATTTGAATATTTAAGACAAATTTTTAGAATACATTTGTATGTCTTAGACAGCTATACTACTATCAACTTATATGTGAATGAAAATTTGAATTCTTTCATTTTCTTGCCATCTCTTAAAGTATCTGATGTAACGTTCTATGTAGCTCTTACATTTCCCACACTGCATTTGTGTTTCTATTTTTCTTCCTTTGTCTTTGATCCTTAGAGGAAAGTGAAGATACTGAAGACTCCTCCCTCATCTGCTTGTACATATAATGTCAAAAATAATTGTTGTAGGGGGCTTGCCCTTCTCTTCCTAATACCTGCTTGAGTATGGTGTCCGCTGGATGCTTGAGTGTGGTGTCTACTGGATATTTGAATGTATTGTTCACTGAATGCTTAAGTGTGCTGTCCATTGGGTGCTTGAGTGTGGTGTCCATTGGGTGCTTGAATGTAGTGTACACTGAATGCTTAAGAGTGGTGTCTACTGGATACTTGAGTGTGTTTTTTAATGGATGCTTAAATGTGCTATCCATTGGATCCTTGAGTGTGCTGTTTATTGAGTGCTTGAGTGTGCTGTCCACGGGGTGTTTCAATATTTCCAGTAGAAAACAAAAGCTAGCTACCTCTCCTTTTTATACTCTTTAATTTCTGGAACTGAGAACCAAAGGAAATTTCTTTCACTAGCCCCTGCAACCCTGACCTCACCTGATCATTAGTCTGGGAATGAAATCTGACAATTTGGAAAAACAACTAGCTGGATAAATTATGTGCGATGTCAGAACCACTCACCCAAGAGAGACCCAGAGTGAGGTTCCATGCTGAAAACTTCAGTGAGGTACTGGATATGGAGATCAACCCTAGAGAAGATGGTGGTGTTAGAAAGTATCATGGAGATGAGCAAAAGTAGATGAGGAGATGAGGAGCAATGATGGAAAGCAAGTATCAGTGTTCTTGCTCATAGAGAAGGAACAGTAGAGAGAAGGCTGGGGCATTGTCCTGGACCAGTGGCTTCATCAGTCTCAGTCTCACACAGGTTAGATACTTCCTAGATTAGGGAGAGAGAATTTCTTGAGAAAATCCAGAGCGATTTCAAGGTACAGAGATAGGTAAAGGCGAAGCAGGAGGCATGGCTTATCCACCTACTTAACCATTAATTCAAAGCCGCAGACACAATCTTATTAAAGTGTTCCACTAAAGGCTTACCTTCTTTAGACAGAGATGTCCACTCTATTCTCACCTCAACCAACTTGCAGAGATTTCCTTTTTCTCCAACAAGGAACCCAACGTTCCCCCCACCCCCATTGGTCTAAGGAGTGAATTGTCCACAAGGCTTGAAGACACATTCATATGTTTGTAATTCTTATATCTTTATCAACTCACTTTATGTGGAAAAGAGAAGACATTTAGTTCAAAGTAGAATTTCCCAGATGAGTTGCTAGTCCATCAAAGAGACCCAAATTCAACCACAGTGTTGATCTTACCCTTGTGAACGAATGTTGACTCCATTAATGAACATTGAAATCACATGGGTGCCAGGCAGCAGTGGAGGCAACACCACCTCTAGTCTCCATGATGTCTGTGAAAGGACCTGAGCAGAAGTGTCCTGAACATGGATTTGTACATCCAGATCTGTGTAGTTCTCCAGCAGTGCCATCCCAAGGAACAGAATCTCACCTCCTGTGTCAAAAAAGAATATATTTACTTTCAGACTTTTGGCCTCAACTACTACATCTTTTATAATTAAATAAAGTCAGCCCTGTACATATTAACAGCTATCCATTTTTTTTCTTGAAGTTTCTAACATTCTTTTAACAGAGGTACAGCCTAAAACTTCAAGGGCATCAACACTGCAAAATTGCTGAGACAAATTTGCTTTTATTCCTGTAAGGAAAATTAAGTAATTTGGAGGTTTATCTTCCTAACCTGCAGTGCCCTGTGTTCTTTTCTTGAGCCTCAACTTTTGTGCTGATAAAAGCAAAAATTTACGTCTCCAGAATGTATTATACAATTCCAAAACATTCTCACCACCAAAGAGGACCTTTACACTATCGCTTCATTTGATCTTCCCACTGAGTCCTAGTTTGCTCTGTGTTCCCATAATAAAATACTGACCAAAACCAACTTGGGGAGGAAAGGGTTTCTTGGGCTTCTTGGTTACAATCATCAAGGGAACCTGAGGCAGGAGCTCCTAAGACAGGAACCCAGGACAGGAACTGAAGCAGAGACCACTGAACACTGTTGATTTGTTTGCCCCTCCCTAGCTTATTTCTGTCCTGTTTACCCCAGACCCACCCACAACTAGCTGAGCCTTGATGTATCAATTATCTATCAAGAAAATGCCTCACAGAGATCTACAGAGAGGGCTCAGTGGTTCAGAGCACTTGCTGCTCTTACAGAGGACCTAGATCTGCTTCCCGGCACTTATATGGTGGTTTAGAACCATCCATAACTCCAGTTCCAGGGAATCTGATATCTGTTCCTAGCCTCCATGAATAACAGGGACACATGTGGTACCCATAAATAGAAACAGAATTAGAAATAGAAATTTTTAAAGAAAATAAAGTATTTCACACACATGCCCACAGGGCAATCTGATCTGGGCCAATCTTCATCTGAAGTTCCATATTCCAGGTGATTTTAGGTTTGTGTCAAGTATGCAGATGAAGCTAATTGTCATCTCCTGCCCTGATAAAATACGATGGGCATCTTGAAGTTGAAGCAACCTCAGCCATTAAGGTATTATAATGTACTGGAAAATGTGTACTGGGAAAAGCAAGCCCAAGCTTCCCTCTCTGCTTTCTATTTCTATGGCCCTTTGGGTAGCACCAACAAGCCTGTTGAAAGGGTGTGTATATCATAAACGCTTTTCCTCAACTTTTTCTAACCAAAATATGTCTTGTTCATGACAAAGACATTAGAGTTTAAGGGACGCATCACCCTCAAAAAATTGTCAAAGGTAGTCAAAGAGCTGACAAAATCATGTCAGTAGGGGCAGGTAAGATGGCTTGGGGAAGGGAGGAGGGTCAATATAGTTGCCATCCAACCAGACAACCTGAGTGTGATCCCCGCGAGCCACAGGGTAGAAGAAGAGAACTGGCTCCCAGAAGTTGTTCTCTGACCTACACATACACATGGGTGTGTGCACGCACACATATTGATTTCTTTAATTAATGTATTTGCTTACTTTACATCTCAACTGCAGTTTCTCCTCCCTCCTCTCCTTAAAGTTCTTCCCTCTCACCTCCCTTCCTCTCAAGCAGCTCCCTTTCTTCTCAAAGGAGAGGCCTCCCATAGATATCAACCCCCTTGGCCTATCAAGTTGCAGTAGGTTTAGGCAGACCTTCTATTGAATCTAGACAAGGGAGCCTAGTTAAGGTAAGGGATCCAAAGGCAGGCAATGTAGTCAGTCTCAAATAAAGTTTGAGCAATTTCATGTGCATAATGCTTTTAAAATCCTTTTTATACACAGTAAGCGTGAAAAAACAAGAATATTTTGCTACTCAGAGTACCTATTCTATAATTATAAATCTGCCACAATTGAATCTACTACTAAAACCTATATTCAACTGTAAGTAACTGAATGCTTGGTATCTTTAGACTGTTGGTGTTTACATTGCAGCTTCATTACTTGCTAAAGGTACATATAGGTTACATAGACCCTATTCCTTAGTTTTCATCTCTGAAAACTAAATCCATAAATTACTGCTAAGAATTAAAGTCTATTATGTGTCTATACAATTGGCAGTAGCAATACAAATTAGCGGCTCAGTAAATATTTATTGAATACTAAATCAATATTCATATCATTTTCATGAAGAAATAGTTCCATTTTCACAGAGAAGAAATCAGATATAAGATTAATTTTTGACAGGTAACCTGAAAATTTTTTCATCTATAATACAATAAGCTAAATCCAGTTTGCATGCCTATAACCCTAACTCACAGAAGAGTGAAATGAGTGTTGTGAGTTCAAGATCACTATCAGGTAAGCTGGGCTAAACAGTGAGACCCTGTCTTAAATAAATAAATAAAATAGTAAATCAAAATCCATAGTCCATTAACTGATTTTTTAATAGGATTAAAGCTCTAAAGTGAAAACAGGCTTGAAGTAACATATGTCTTACCTGCTATGCTGCTTCTGTTTCTGCTCAAAGACACAATCACTGGATTTAAAGAGGAGACATAAGTAAATGCTCTGACCAAAACTTTGGTGTGGTCCCCATTGATCACAGTCACATTCACAGTGTATCCGTCTTTCCCCTGAAAATCAATTTTAAAATTCAAATCTTGGTTGGATTTGAGAGTAAAGGAAAACTCTAAGCATAGTCAGCCAAAAAAAGGAAAAGTTACTTATCATAGAATATATTTTTGAATCTACTTCCTCAACTCCTGCAGGGAGGCAAGAACTTAGACAAATTGAGTACTGAAGAATATTACCTGTGCTCTGAAAGGTAAGAAAAAGTGATGTGCCCTTCACACAGTAATTGTTTCTGGGCAGAAAGATATTTTCAGTAGTATTTATACCTAGCTAAACTATTCATTGTATGTGAGTGTAGTTTCAGAAGTGGAAATATTCAGAAAATTCCCTCCTCTGTTGTATTTTGTAAGGCTTTTATCTCACAGATAAATGATAATCAAAATAAAAAGACACATTCTTTACCCCTCAAGGCTCTACAAATATGGAAGAAAGTGCTGTGGAAAGAATATAAGACCAAAGGATGAGGAGATGTGCTATGATATGCTGCTGTCTATACATGATATGATCATTGCATTCATGAAAACTCACAGAAGCTTCAGTTAACTGTACAAGACATGCATAAGACAGAATGTATCAACAGTCCAGCAGAGATGGAGGAAGTGTGGTTCAGAAAGATTATTCCAGCTGAGGAGATACTGGCAGTTAATGGCTGCTGGGGAATGTGACAGTTATTTTCTTCAGTAGTGTAGTCACTGCTAAGTTTCTCGTGCTCTACTAAATAACTTCCCACCCTATGTTCATTCAAGAAACTCTATTAAACTCAGTAGATCCTAAAAAGAAGGGGTGTAATTTAAAGAGAAGAAATCCAGAGGAAATGAAATAGAGGCAAGGGAAGGTAGTATGAGTGAACATCATCAAATGCATTACATCCATGGACGGAACTGGCAAAGAGTTTTTAAAAGTCTAGAGAGAAAATATAAGCTCTAGGAAACAGTCTACTAGTAAGAGTAAACAAAGAACTAACAAAATAAAATCTTCAAAATAAAAGCCTAGATTCATCCAACCTAGATCAAAGCAAGACACAGAGCTTCAGTAGACAGAGTGAGGACATGAGGAAATTCATTTAAAACATGGTGGGCTTCTATTATAAGAAAGACCATAAGGAAAAAAAGAAATTAGAGAGGGAGAATCAAAGAACCCTGTTTGTTTCTACCAGCATTACTTAAAAACTATAATAATGTGAACACATTCTGTTGATGTAACAAAAAATATTATTTCAATTTGAATTTAGAGAAATAAAAGTGTTTCCAACAGGGAGGCAGAGAAAGAAAAACAGAAAAGAGAACATTATTGTCATTCTGCCTTCCATTTTATCTTTCCATACATTAACTCTGTTCAAAATTTAAAGTTTGTTCTCTAATGTTTATTCTCTGTAGTAAAAGAAACCCAAAGACTTCAAATTTCACTCATTTAATGGGAATTACACACACACACACAACACAACACCCATGGTAGACCAAAGTACTAGAAATCAAACACACACAGTGATGCCGACCACATAAACCAGAAAAGAACTGTAGACAACACAACTTTATGTCTACTTTAAAACATAGATCAATGAGTCCAGGGAAAATATAAATATCTTCAAAATATAATTATTAGGATGGTCTAAAGCCTTTGCTTATAATAGGGCAAATTTAAAAATTATCTAAACACCTGATAAGAGGGACTAGTCAAACAATTACAGTGCAGCTAATATAATAACCGCATGTCATTTTTATGTAAAAGCTAGCTTTTCATGGTACTTGAGGAACTGCATGACCTAAAGTTGTAGAGCCTGTGATCGGCTGGTACTCTGACCTCTGTCATACTGGACACGCTTGTTCAGTAACTAGTCATCCTCTGGGGCATGGAGCTGCTAAGAATGATGAAGACACCAAGACAACCCTAATTAGCCTGACTGTGGGACTAATGCGGCCTTTGCCAATCACTCCAGGAAAGGGAAAAGCAAGACCCTAGACAATGGACACTAGACAGAACTGATAAGAAAGAAATGGGAACTTGGGACCTTATTTGTGTTGTTTGTTTTGTGTTTGAGAGTATGTGTATGAGCAGGGGCATGTATGCAAGGTCGTGTATGTATTCAGAGAGAGAGAGAGAGAGAGAGAGGGAGGGAGGGAGGGAGGGAGGGAGGGAGGTTTCATATGCAAACATCTATGTGTCCACATAGAGGCCAAAGATCAGGAATGGGTGTTATTCCTCATGAGCTATTCACCTTCTTTTTTGAGACAGGGTGTCCCACTGTGACTTGGGACTTTCTGGTTAGGATTCTGGCCAGCCAGATAGCCCCAAGGATCTGCCTGTCTCTGGCTCCCCAGTTCTGGAATTATGGGCATATGCGAGCACTCCAATCTTCTTATGTGCTGAGGATCAAAATTAAGTCCTCCTACTTGAAAGGCAAGCACTTTAACAACAGAGCTATCTCTTCAGCCCAGGGGATCTGCTTTCACAGTACAAATAAAATAGTAGAGAGTAAGTAGGGAGATATTTAATAAGAATCAAGCATTCTAAAATTTTCTGTGTTCTACAAGTTTGCCAGAAAATAAAACCACTAACATATACAACTTGTTTTCTCAATAAACAAAAAAGAAAACATAATGTGTCTTGCTACCATTGCTTATTCTATAGTACCAATATTCATTAAAAGCAGAGTAGGATGTCTGAGTTGCCTTGTTCTTTAAAAAATTAAATGAGATTAATTATGACATAGGGCTCAGTTTTTTCATAGCAAAACAAACAGTAGATAAATGAAACAAGCACATTGTTATGATGACAAGTTTGGATTAGTGACTTTAGTCCTCAGAAGGGATGTGTTAAAATCTGTTTGCTAATTAATTATGGTCACCAATGAGAATCACCAAAGTAAAACCAATTCCACCATTTTGGGCCAAGTTTGAAGCAAACTTTATTAAATATTAAACACTGACCAAGAGATGGACCACTCTCTGAAACTTCCCAGCCCTGAGACATTTGTTGTAGAGATTTATAAAAACAAACCCATAGGCCACCATACTTCCCTATGGAGCTTCTGTTATATTCTCAGAACTACAATTCCCAGCATCCCAGGAAGTTACCTGGTCCTGGGGTGTGTGGAGCTCACAAGTTAATATTGGGCATTATAATAGCAGAGTCTTCTTACCCTAGGTGGGACTTTGCATTGAATTTGTCGCGAATTGCTTCTAATGACATCAATGACACACGACTGAGTTCCAAATAGCACCAGGCTAACACCTTCCAAACTAGAGCCTCTGAGGATAACCCACTGTCCTCCTGTAATAAGAACAGCATTTTCACACATACATAGACATAAAGGCAGATAAAAGTTAGTCACAGGAAAAATTAAAATGAAATTGAAATAGTCCTTAAGTCAAAAATGCAAAACAATGCTCAAACTATGGAAAAAGACTGAACTAAAATGTAGAAATTACCTCCCATAAAGGAAGAAGCAGTAAGAACAGGACAGAAAGAGTAGTGAGCCTTTCTGGAGACCTTTATGAATAAAATATAATGATGTGGACAAGTGTCAAAGAAGCAAGTAGTTTCTGAAAACATTTTCTGCCCTACATTCTAAATATCATTCATTCCACTCCTAAAAACATACTCTTTCCCAAGAAGCAATGCGTGACAGCGTGATGTTTCCTAAGAGCAAGGAGCCCCAAAGCCAGGACCTCCAGCCATGCTGCTACCCCAGCAGCTCATGTTTAGCACTGGCCTGCAAGGTCATTGGTCCTCATCTTCCTCATTATTGAATCCAACAAATTAAAAGTGTTTCCAAACGGGGAAAAAGAAGAAGAAAAAGCAGAAAAGAGAACATGATGGCTCTCCTATTTTCCTTTCAATAATGGTACATTATCTATAAATAAACTTGATAGAAAAAACACTGGAGGAAATTTTAAAATGCAGAATATCTTAATTGATTAGCTTAAAACTAGAAAAAAATGAACATAAGTAGGTAAAAAGTAAGTATTGTAACTTCTCAAAATTAAACATAAAAAGCACACATATGATTCCAATAAAACATGGTGGAACTTTGATGTAAATTAGGCAAAGAGATTCTAAAGTTCAGTGAAAAGTGATTAGCAAGAAAACAAAATTCAGAAACAAGAATAAAGAGGTATCAAGTAATGATGGGAATGTAATGATAGCACCTGCTCAGAGCTGGCAGAACAGACAATCCAAAAGGCAGCTCTGGCACATAAATCTACAGGACACGATGAGCATGTGGCTCCACTATAGCCACTTTTACTTAACAAGCAAATAATTTATTGAATAAACAAAATAAAGAGAAAAGCATGATAAAAGATAAAACCTGAACTTGAGACTCCCATCTTTCATCCAAAGCAAATTTCAAGTAAAAATTTTGGATATAAAGAGATTAAGTCTATCCTGCATCCCTAAACAGACCTATTTGTCTGGCCTCAGTGGGAGAGGATTTTACCTAGTCCCATAGCAGCTTGGTGTGTGGGGTAGGAGGTGTGGGGCTTAGTGGGGAGGGTGACACCCAGAGGAGGGCTTCTCCTTCTCAAAAGAGAAGGGGGGATGAGAGGAGGACTTTCATGACAGGATGGGAGGAGGAGAGGAAGGACTGATACTTGGTTGTAAAGTGAATAAATAAATGGAAAAAGTAGAAAAAAAGTAGAAATTTATTTTCATGTATTCTCAGAGATGGAATGCCTACTCTGAATATTTAACAATCTCTAAAGGTATAAAGGCCAAACATACTTAATTATATAAAATTATGTGTAAATTATAAAAATATGAAAATAGATAAATATAAAAATATTTTAAAGGTCTTAAAATAAATAAGAAAAATATTCAAACTGGAAAGAAAGACAGATAAACATCACAGAAAGGAAACTGATATATACTTCCTGAGATACAGAAATTCTATTTTTTCATCTATAAGATTAGACATCAAAAAAGTTTCAAAATATATACTAGTAAGATGTAAGAAAGAGATATCCATACTTATATGGATAAAAATTATACAAACTTTAAAGAGAATATTTTCTCTTTATACTTATATTATCAGTGTTACATTTGATTTTATTTTCCAATGTGTGTGTCATGTGCATGTGTCTATATAAGTTTTTGCATATGTGGGTACATGTTTATGTGTGCACATATGTACACAGGTATGTGGAGTCCAGAGGTTGATGTGAGGAGTCATCCTCCATAGCTCTTTTGCCTTATTCACTGGAGCAAGTTCTCCCAATCAAACTCAGAGCTCATTGATGTGGACAGCTTTATCAGCCAGCTTGAGCTAGGAATCCAGTCTCTGTTCTCTGGGTTTGTTTACAGACAACATGTGCTCACCTGGTATTTCCCGTGGCTTCTTGGGATTTAAACTCTGTATAGCAAGTACTTTTACCACTGAGAAATGTTTCTAGAGCCCTTTATCAAAATTTCAAGTGTATATAAACCCCTGGCCCTGAAATTCCACTTCTGATTAAGTGTGCTACTAATATTTTCCAGCATATGTAAAATGGTCACTACGTATCCAAATACAAGATTAAAGTAGCCATAGTAATGACAACATAGTATCAAGAGAAAACCAGACAGGTTGACCAGTAAACCAGAAGAGAGAACCCACATAGCTACAGCCATCTGAGTCTTGATGAAGACATGAATAATAACACATTAGGAAAATCTTCTTTAACAAGTGGTGTTAGGAAAGTTATATATTCACATGTATCAGAATGAAACTCCTCCATTCTTCTTCATGCCCCTCCCATCTTATATAACATATATCCTATACATTTATCAACATCACCCACCCAAGAACATAGCCTCTTTTTTTTCCCCTATCACCAGCATTAATGATATCTATCCCTATGTTTCATCTGGTTCAATAACCAATTCACAATAAATAAAAACACTAATGTAAGACCCAACACTGTGACACTACTAAAGGAAAACAGGTGAAATACTTCAAATATAAGTTTAACAATTAATGAAAAAGAGAGAGCATGAATTTGAAAGAGCAGGGGATGTTTATAGGAGGGTTAGGAAGGAGGAAAGGAAATGGGAAGAGATGATGATCCATTATATTCTCAGAAAGAAAAGAAATGATAAAATATATATAAGCATAGTGATGGCTCTCTACATAGAATTCCAAAAGTTAAAAAAAAAAAAAAAAAAGAAAAACATAATGAGAATAGAGACAGGATCACATCGAATTAAAAAGTTCCATAGCAAAAAGGAAAACAAGAAAAAGACAGGCTACAAAACAGAATGAGAAGTGACAATACCCAGGATATTTAAAGAGTCTTTTTAAAAAAATGATCACAAAAAAAAAAAATGCAAACGTTAAATGAGTGCATGAACAGATGATAACAGAAATAGTCAATAAGCACATGAAAAATAGGTTCAACAGCTTGGACTATGAGTTAGGTGCACATCAAAAGTATACTGAGATTCCCTTCAGCTACAGCAATGCCCGGGATGTTTCTGAACAGGCCACGCTGCTTCTGAATCGAGGCACCATGATATTTCTTCTGCATCCCGTTCTCTTCCATAAGGTCTCCCGCAGCCTTGCTTCTTCACTTTCTAATGGCCTCTACTCTCCGGTGTCATTTATGCCATGCCTCCAGTGAATCTTGAGCAGCATCCTCCTTCCCTCTTCACAACCTCCCCTTACTCTTTTTGTTCAACACCCTTACCACTACCTATCCAAGAGCATAACTACTTTGACTTACCATGCCACAGCACTAAGAGTTTCTGATGCATGATGAGAGCTAAATAAATTCTCATGATCATGATTTTGTCAAGGGTAGATGTGAGAAATTTAGAGGTGGTGAGACTTTACCATTCGAATTTGAAATTATGTGTTTCATGAGAGTCCCTGCCTAAGGAGAAGGCAGTTCTATCTTAGCACAAAAGTGGACTAACCATCTGTAAGAAAAGCCAAGACTGTCCTCAAAAAACCTCTTTTGAAAGTATGCTCGAGGACAAAGATAAGCAGTGACTTTAAGTATTACAGATCTCATTTTTATACTTGTTCATCCTGTACTCTGCTGTTATTTAAATTTCTTTTTGACAAGCCTCTCCTGCTTCTCATTAAATCCCCAAAGCAGGGTTTCACATGCTAGACTATTCGTAGAGAGGATTGTGATAAAATACAGATTGATTCAGGAGATCTGGAAGACTCTGCACTTCTAACAAGCTCCCAGGTGATATAGATGCCACTCACCCAGGACCACACTTGAAACACTAAGGGTCATCAGCACCCAGTATGGCGCCACCTACAGGATTCAGTGAGCACTGCCACTGTCTAGATGGCAGGGCAGGAAATGGGTTCACTGGGGAAAGTCCCAGTGCACTGAGCCTCTCCCAGATCCCACAGCCTGAATCTTCACATGCATCTGAAATCATCCCCTCTCAGAGATTCACTCCTTTGACTACAGTGTGAGAGGGTGATGCGTGATTCTCCAAGTCCTTCAGTCTCCTCCCTGTTTCTTTTTCTTTTTTCATTTTTTTTAAAAACTTTTATTGCGTTATGATGAGAAAAGTTACATGATTTCAATTTATCTGAATTTGTTAACATTTAAAAACTTATTTAAATTAAATATAATTGAATCATATTCTTGTTTCCCTTTTGTACCACTGCTCCTCCCAAAGACCCCCTTCAATACCTACAATATCTTTTTT
>NW_022196896.1:49467676-49474155 GCF_008632895.1 Mastomys coucha
TCCTTCCTGTGATCCTGGTTGTTTCAGAACTCCTCAGAATCAAGCTGACTCTGTGATCCTGTGATTCTCTCCTCCCTGTTTCTTGATGATCCATTTCCTGACAGAACCATTCATAACATTCCAGTTCTCCTGGGACTGATTCTTTGCACTGAGAGTCCTTCCATTTTTAAAACCATAAGTCTTGCATCCTGAGAGCACTGTCAATCCCAGACAAACTGGGGCAGGGAGCTCCCTACCTGTGCTAATCATTCTATGTAGGGCAAGCAACTGACTGAGTCACCTATTGGCCAGAAAGGTGTCTACCATCTAGCAGCTGGCCTGAGCTGGGCAAGGAACTCTGTAAGATCAAACCTCTAATAAATCTAGTCAGAAGACTGCAATAAGCTCTACTCTCAAACCAATAATTCACCAGATAATGAAGAGTATGGTCTTTCACTCTGAGCAAAACACATCTATTTGTTCCTTCCTGACATCACTGAAAGAGGTTCTTATTCTGTGTGGAGATGAAAAGGGATGAGGCCTGCTGATTAGCTCTCCAAGGCAAAGCAGAATCAGAACCAAACTTGTCCTGACTGAGGGGGTGGGGCTACGATCAGATGGAGATGTAAAGTTAGTTAATTAGCTAATTAATTAATTAACTCATGGAAACTGTATTCTGAGCCACAGACTTCTGGCCACAAGAACCAACAATGACAAAAAAACCCAAATGATTAAGGAAAGGAAGGTGTATAATATTCTACAATTAATAACAGCCTGAGTATTTCTGAGACTGCTATAGTCTAGCTGTAGTTTTTCTAAACTAGTAGCATTCTTCAAAAAGTAACAAGATTTGGAAAGATCTTTACTTTCCCATGGACCTAAGACCCAACCCACAGGTCTGCTATTGATAAGACTCACTGTCCTCTGGACTTGCACTATGCCAAGAGTAGTTGGCTTTGCATGCTAGCCAAGTACCTAAGAATACTGAAAAGGGTTATGGCGGGAAAAAAAACAAACTGTTGCCAGTGGGCTCTACACTTGCCACAAGCTGTTACTTTTAAAAGTGTGTTGCCATCTGTTGAGTCATTTACCTCACAGAAGGCTAAATCAGGTGATGCATCATTCCGGCATCTAAAGGCAAGGCAGCTGAGCAGAGAGCCTAGGAGTTCTAACAGCCTAGCACTCCGTTTTGTACTTTAGCTCTACCTCGCTCTTTGTGAAGCTCAGGCAAGTCACCTTTCTCCTAAAACTAGCAGTGACTCACTTAGCATCGTTGAGATTTTTAGGATGAATAACCACCAAAGTGACTTCATGTTCCAATTATACAAGACATCACTAGCCAAACTCTAATCCTAATTTGCCACAAACGTCCATGTCAGGGCTTAAAGGTGTTCTTTCTTTCATAGAAAACAAAAAGCTGTAAATCACAATACATATGTAATTAGGCCTAGATTTCTGCCTATCAATAAGAAATCTAGCTTCGGAGGACAGGAACAGCAGTTGTAGCCCCGCCCACATTACCAATCTCTGCAGCTGTAGAAGGCTCAACAGCATCCACTCTGGGTTCCACGCACAGGAAGAGGCCTTCTCCACTGGCATTAACAGCAAGTCCTGACGGTCTCACCAGCATAAAAATCTGGTGCGCTCCAACTGGTAGCAGGGCCAGCTCACAGGCCACGTTGGTTTCGTTTGAGAAAATAACTTCACAACTAGTTTTGTTCACTGTGACCTGTAAGAACTGGGCATCTCTGGGAAAACCAGTTCCAGTAAAATGAACCAGCAGATTGGCATCACTACCTAAAAGGGGAGGAGGAGAGAAAATGTCAAGCCCCAAATCAGTGCTAATACTCCATTTAGGAGATCTCACTCCACCATCAAATGCTTGCTCACTTTCAGCTTCCTCTCCCAAAACTGAAGAAATCTCCTGCTGACTCCGGCAACTGTATTTATTAGACACAGTCCCCACCTTCAAATTCCTCAAACTAGCAATGAAAGGCCATAACCTAATAAGAATAAATCAGTCAATAATAATATAAAGGAAGTTCAAAATGAAAGAAAAATAATAACCACACACACATTTCAAGGAAGAAACAATGTGTAGGCTGGAGAGATGACCCAGCAGTTAAGAGCACTGGCTGCTCCTCCAGAGGACCCAGGAACCCACAGGGCAGCTCACAACTGTCTATAACTTTTGTTTCAACAGATCTGACTCCCTCACCCATCCAGACAAAACACTGATGGACATAAAAGAAAAAGAAGGAAAACCACAATATCCTTTCCCATACGTGAACTAAAATGTAACTCCCATCCCATCTCTCTCTACTGAAGTTGCTGCCTGTATTCACTATATGGCCTCTAGTCTAAGTTTTGTATCTAAATCATACCAAGGGAATACCACACATAATCCACGCTGGGAGTCGATTCTTGCTGGTATTGGAAAGAACAGGAGCCTGAACAATGGGCTGGTATGTCATTCACCTGTACAGCCACCTGGGGGATGGAAGTAAGAGAGAATGAAAGGCAAACGTCTAGACTGCGTGTCCGCAAGGGCAGTCATGAAGTATTTGTGAGCGTTTCCTAAATTAAAATGTCTCTATGATTCATAGACTCTCATTTCCTTTTTCTCTATTTTCTCAGTGAAAAGTTCTTATATAAAAATGAATGGTTCAAAACATAGTAAATCTCAAAGTAGTGGAAATGCCGAGATACAGTTGAGCAAATAAATATGCTAAATATATGCCTTTCTGAAATTAGGTCCTTTTTGTGGTTCCCAGTCTGACCTTGTCCTAGCACATTCGGTCATATACAGTATAAGTGTATGATAAATTGTCTTTCAAAAGTGTCCTCTCTGCCATCTGGCAATAATTTCATAAACTGAGAATACACAAGGACTTTTTGTCACTGGACCCACACTTCATGAGAACTACCTTTTTCTTTGTGACTAACACAGACTATTAAGATAAACACTGTCCTTCCACCAGCAGGACAGACCAACGTGTATTCACGTATTTGGCTCAAAGTTGGTTTTGTCATAGAATGTAGCGAGTCCTTAAGTAAAGACTCTGCATCTCTCCTTTTCAGTGCAACTGATGCCAACTCAAAGAACGTTTAGAAACGGGGAATGCAACAAGATATGACTTGACTGACTCTGTATGGTTTTTAAAATGGGCCAAAGGCATGCTCATATTCTATAACAGTTCTGTAAGAAAGAAAGGCATTCTTGAGTAACATAGATGACAAAAAGCCCTTCAATTTTATTTGTGATGCTTTATTTTCAAAAGATAAAAGATAACAGCAGTCAGCATGAGAAAGACGGCTCTCGCCACCCAATCCTAAGGACCTAAGTTCATTCCTGGAACCCAGGTAAAGACACACGGAAAGAACCAACTCCCCAGAGTTCTCCTCTGAACTCCACATGCACACCAACACAAGTGCTCTCCACACCACCCAACACATACACACACACTAATAATAGTAATAATAATAATAATAATAATAATAACTATGATAAAAATTAATACACTTAAAATTATAATTATAATTATCTACTCAGTTTGGATACTTAATAATTGGTTATATATATTGAGCTATATAGGTCCTCTATCTTTTGCACCATAATGATAGCACTCATATTTATAAAAGTTATGGTGCTTTCAAAGAAATTATATTTTCATAGTACTTTCCAAATGCTGTGGAAGCAAACCAAATTTAAAAAAAAAAAAATTAAAAAGGATTCACAGAAGTTGAACCAACTGGTTCACACTGAAAGCAAGTGAGGAACTTGAAATATGTTTGGAGCTAGCTGCCATACTCACCTGAGTTTGCTGGTTGGCCGTAGCCAACATGTCTCCAAAGATGGGCCCAAGGAAAACTCCACCGTCATATACCACACGAGCAGTTATGGTGGGGTTCACCCCGGTAAGGTTTTGATCTGAGACCTGAGATAGTTACATATCTGATAAATTCTGCCATGGAAAAGAAATCTCATCTTGATGAAAACAAAAGATGAGTTTTTATTCCACATTACATTTGAAATAATCCCATAGCTCACATTGATAAGGAATTTTAATCCAGAAACTTAATAACTAAAAATCTAAGCAAAAGTGGCTCATGGAAGCTCCAGTAAAATCACGATGTTCATTTACAAAAGGAGTTGTCAAAAGGGTAGAGTGATACCCAAGCAGGGCTCCCCTTCTGAGGAGGAGAGAGGGCGGTGGGGGAGGGATTAGTATGGGACTGGGAAGAGAAGAGGGAGGGGGGCTGTGATTGGGATGTAAAATGAATAAAAAAATAAATAAAAGAGGCACAAAAATCAATATGTTAAGTACTTAGATATGTTGCTTCTATGCGCCTCTCTGTCTTATTAGTTTACAATTTAATATATTAAATAAAACATAAGAAAATGGTGCTTTGAGATCAGAGGCAAGATTACCATTCTTCTTCTATCTTGCTCTAGGATTCTAACAGAAAAACCATACATCTCACAGTGCCCTATAGCTCAGGTAAAATTTATTCTTGGGCTTTATTTTTAAAATAAGCAAGTACTAGGTGATCATTAAATTATTTTTTTAAATATTAAATATGCAAGAGCATCTGCCTTTGTCATTATCCAAGGACAGCATAGCCTTTTCTAAACTCCCTTCTGCCATGCCATCTGCCTCATGATGTTCCAGTCAATCACATCTGCTTAAATTATCCCATAACAGATGTGGAACTCTGTGTGGTGGACACTGACCAACAGCTCCTCTCTCCATGCTGTTAGAAAAGTCAACACTGGGTTTAATGCTGTAAGATCCGAGATGAAAAATTTATGCTGAAACCACTGAAGAGGGATAGGGATTCTCTTCCCTAGAATATTCCAACAAATGACAATAATAATCAATGACTGTTTTCATTCCTACAGTCGTGAGTTTCTTCTTTTTACAAAATTTCTCCAGGGTACCGAATCTACACCACAAACAAACAAACGATGAGAATACCTACCCTGATAAAATTGGGCAAATCCCCAATCTCAGTGGTCCAAGAAAGAGTCCACACATGTTCATAGCAGGAATTTAGATCCTCTGTCACAGTGAAGTCACTGGCATCGAGATATCCAGATGTGGACTCATCAGCATTGTCCTGCAGTAGCTTATGAAGCTGTCTGGCAGACATGTGCACCGGAACATCTGTGAGGCGAGTGTTTGATGCAGAAAACATGATGCTAATGAATGCGCATTGCAGGTGTCCGTATCAAGGATGAAAGGAAATAAATACCAGGATGCGAGCTACATGTGCAGGAGAACTTCAGAGTCAAAATATCACACAAGAGACCCTTGTACCCTACTTAAAAATCATGTCTGTCCCCAGAAGTAGATGCCCACTTTGTACAGTGAGATACTTCCAACAGGGCTATACCACATGGCAAACAGCGAACATGCTGTGTCAGGGAAAAAAAAAAAAGTCTCAACTATCAACTTGAAACAGAAACTCCGCACACCTTTGTAATGCTGAGAGTCTAATTAAACGTTGGCTTTTCCTTGGAAAAATTTAGCTGGTCCTGTGATCGGAGCAAACTTGGCCACTTTTCACAGAAAGTAGGGGAGACATACAGCAGCTGACACCCATAAAATTTAGCCACCCCAGCTGAGGAATGCTAGCACTTCACTTTGCTTTCTCTATTAGAAGCTCCTCTAAGCCCAACCACCTGCTTTCCCGTTCCGCATCCCCACAGAGAAATAACAAATCTCTGTGCTCCACACTTTACCAAAAGTTTCCATTTCATTAGCCAGTCCCAACAGCCCTGTGAGGTGGGCCATGTGGCCACTTTCCTGCCTACCTGAGGGATGAAGAAAATAAACCCTAATGATATTCAAAAGCTTGCCAAGCCAGCGAGGCAGGCTTAAATTAAAATTCAGGCCGCTTTTCACCTGCTCAAGAGCCTTCTTCTTGAATGCCACACTACCCAGAAGGGTTAATAACATTCCACTCTGTTTCTACAAGCCCAACAGCAATGCCACCATTAAAAAGAGTTTCTCTACATTTGCACATAATTTTGGGTCTGTCCTCATTCCAGAACGTTGGGCTAAGGCTGGCTTTCCTCCATGGCTCTCCAGGCAGTAACGTGACATCAGAAATGTACCTCTAGTGGTTCATACCATAGAGACAAAGAACACGGTGTACGCTGACCCATTTATCAGACTCTAAAAAACAAGGCACCCTCAGCTTTTCCTATGTTGTCCCATTGTACTAAAGACACCCTGTGTTCTTCCCTCTCAGGGAGACTTTTTCTCAGGAAATAGGCTGTGGGGACATGTACCAGCTACCCATAAAGCCCCTTAGCTTCCCTTCCGAGGACCCACATTTCTATCAATATGTGTCGATAACATTACTAAACAATATTGGAATCAGTTCTGATATCCTATGCCTTGTGAAGAGCGTATATTATCGAAGCTCTTAAAACACCATGCTGTGCCGGGCAGTGGTGGCGTACGCCTTTAATCCCAGCACTTGGGAGGCAG
>NW_022196896.1:49474165-49479187 GCF_008632895.1 Mastomys coucha
AACAAAACAAACAAACAAAAAATAACACCATGCTATGTTTCAATCTCTTCCAAACTTGAGTGGCCACTACTATTCTCAGGAGTACAAGGCAATGCCGCTGCATTTAACTCTGAAGGACCTAGATGCAATGGGCTTTGGCCTAGAAAAGTCTAGAGAGAAGGGGGCTCCTCAGGGAAGGTTCAGTGTGGCTGGCTGAATTCCCCCCCACCCTACCCCCACCTCACCTACACCTCAAAAATATGACAGGGTCCTAATTATTCGGAAGGCCAAAAGAACAACTATCCTCTCAAGTGGTAGAAGACATACGGTTTGAGAGCAAAGCTTATCATGAATTGTGTAATAAAACCTTGTATGTCCTTCCAAGACCCAGGCAGAGGAAGCTCTGAGGTAAAGGAAGCAGGCAGCAGCTAAAGCAGTGGTAGCATCGGCCAGGGTTGGAAGGGTCAACCAGCACGCCATACCCTAGAGCAGGGACAGGTGGGGCCCTACCAGGGACAGGGGAGGTCCTACACACACCTTCATGAGGGGTCTTCCGGCTCCAGAACTAAGAAAAAACTTCTGAGTCTCCATGGCCTCAGACAGCCAACTCACTCACTTTCCCCAGCTACAAAATTAAAAGGTCAGGACTGTGCAGAACAGACTGTTTGTCTCTTCCCAGGTCTTTAATGCTAGAACAGCCACTTCAGACCTGGCATCCTAACTGCCAGCCTCACGGGCTAGGTTTACCTTTTGTGCCCCAGTATGTGCGTGACAAACATGTACCCCGATTACCCCTTTACCGGGTATCATTGTGTCAGAGAGGTGGAGGAAGAAGTGTCCTCCCAAAGGTGGGCTTGTCCTCTGGAGTCTTTGTGCTGTCACCTCAACCAGT
The DNA here is from genome assembly GCF_008632895.1 of Mastomys coucha. NCBI lineage: Eukaryota > Metazoa > Chordata > Mammalia > Rodentia > Muridae > Mastomys > Mastomys coucha. The sequence goes on from NW_022196896.1 coordinate 49,475,037, forward strand.
TCGGATTCTTCTCCTGGTCCCTGGGCGGGCACAAAGCTGTGGCGGATCAAAGGCTAAGCATTAGGCACAACAGCCTGAGGGTGTGGAATGCAGACCAAATCCAGCTCTTTACAAAGATTGTTCCATACTCATGATTCTAGCTATGAGTTCCGGTTCCCAGACACCGGATGCTCCCTTCCCACCACAGCAGGACCCGTGTGCTATAGATATCTGGCCCTTTAAGAATATACCACCAATATTGATCTTGTGAGCCCAGGGATCCAGAGCAACAAGCAACTCTTCCACCCACCTGCCACTCCACCTCTGGTTCAAAAAGGAGTGGCTTTCTAGAGCCTCATTTGCATACCAGAGTCAATGTGCCCTGGTCCATCAATGCTACCACTCCCGCCATTACCCCCTCCTGAAGCATCTACTCCTCCTCACTAACTTCCTATATGCAAACACACTGCCCTGCTGACAGAGCTCTGCTTTTGACAAGCAAATATATCCAAATAATTGCAGTGACCTGAGCTGAAATCTGCCCAGTCACTCCCCTGAGCTGAGTAGATGTCCCCTCAAACACTAAAGTCGTGGGTTGAAGCCTAGTCCCCAGGGACATGGCTTCAGAACATTAGACTCCTGAGCAGGCTTTTAGATCATGAATGGGATTGGCGTTCTCTATAAGGTAGGTCCCAGACAGACTGTCCTCTTTTCCACCATGGTCACTGGCTTCCAGAGATGACCAGGGACTTGAGGAGAACTCAGAGTGGAAGGTCATCAGGAACACTCTGAGTGTGAACCTGCGCACAGTAACACAAATGGATTCTTATCAGTTCATAGTTAATAACTATGCATGCGCACACATATGTGTGTGTGTGTGTGTGTATAAATACACACACACACATGTATGTACTGTATCCAAGGCAGGGCATTTCGATTCTGATGATCCTGCTGAATTTTAAGTGAAAATTAGAAGACTAACACAAATGTAGTCCTGGAACTTCAAAGAGGTGGATCCTTGGTTGCTGCTTTGTCATCTACAGCAGCTTGAGAAGGCAGGGCTGTGGTACTCTACTGCCATCTGCTGGTGCACTCTCAGAAATGCCTATTTTTTGTTTTTTGAAAGAATTCCAACAAGATCAAAATACAGTGGGACTGCAATTAGGGGAGTAACCAGAAAACAGCGTTTACTCTGATCAGCATAAAAACTAAACTATTGTAAAAACAAATTCAATAGAAATAGGTTTGCATACTCAGCTCTGGGTCAGATAAATCATCACACCACTAGGTCACTAAAAAATGCAAATTTTTCGGAAGACCCTACCGGAAATCTACCAGGTCCCAGCAATTTGTCTGTAAACAAAATCTCTATCAGAGTCTGATGCATCACACCTGAGTCCTGAGTGGAGACCAGCGCCTTAAACAGTAAGTTAGGGAGTTTTCCCACCCCGAGAGACGTTGTACCTATGTGCACAGAGCCAGACGTGGCTACTGAAGAGGGACCAGTGCAGGAAACACACTCCTTACCATGCAGTGATGAGAGGGAGCTCTGAGCCACATCCTGCCAACCACAAGGCTATGCTGTAGACTGGAGGGGCTCCCACCACCGATACTGACTCGACCATATTCCCACCGGGGCGGGCTATTCCAGAGTCGGCTTGAGAAACTAGAAACCAGGGATCCAATTAGTACCAGAGAGTTCAAGATAGAGACTCGGGAAGTAGAGAATTCTGACTGGAAATGGTTGTGTCCCTCAGATCTCCAAGCACGCATAAGGCCTAGGCCTAGCTCTCTCCCCACCTACGACCGTCAGAGAAGTGCATGGAGGTGAGGGGGACTACATTCAGCTTATGACCAAGAGAGAAATGCAGAGATCATATAGGAAGATGAAGATCAACTTCATATCAAAATATAAAATAAAAATAAGCGCCAGGCAGTGGTGGCGCATGCCTTTAATCCCAGCACTTGGGAGGCAGAGGCGAGCCGATTTCTAAATTCGAGGCCAGCCTGGTCTACAGAGTGAGTTCCAGGACAGCCAGGGCTACACAGAGAAATCCTGCCTTGAAAAAAAGAAAGAAAGAAAGAAAGAAAGCTCCTGACAGCCAAATTAGAACACCCCTACATTCTACCATGCAGGTAATGACTACCCCTTCCTTCCCACGGCCTTGGAAATTTTAGTGACAAATAGACAGATGATCTTCCCTAGGGACGCCATGCCCCTGAGGGATGTATTAAGTGAGCTACACAGGTGTTGGTTTATATCGTGAAGTGATGGGTGCGCACAAACACACAAATTCAAATCCTGCTTTTCCCACTCTGCTAGTTAAGGCAGGCTCTTCAGTGCTCAGGTTTCTAAATCAAGGACCATGGCACATGTGGCTGAGGAAAATCTTCACGGCAAGTAGTTTGGAAAGACTGAAGACCTGAGTGGCCACAAACTATTTTGATAGCCTTTGCCTTCCCCACTGGGCACTGGGTAAAAGACAGCTTTCACAGTTCACAGTTCAGATTACAAAGAGTTCAAGCGCACTGATGTACTTGTCTTATTCATTCCCTTGTTCACACCCACTTCATTTGTTTCTTTGAGTTTTTTGGGACAGGGTCTTACTACGTAGCCCTGGATATCCTGGAACTTATCGTGGCCAGCCTTGAATTCACAGAGATCTGCCCGTCTCAACCTCTCTGAGATTAAAGGCATATGCCACCATGCCTGATACCACATGCTGCAACACTGGCACACAGTAGGTGTTCAGTGTGACTACGGCCCTGCTGAGGAAACACTGTCAGGAAACTCTGGGTTCAGTTCTCTCGCCCACATCTGTGTCCACTGGCAGAGAGAAAGTCGAGCGGGAAAGGCTTTGAGGAGAACTCCTCTTAGTCTGATTTCCTCATACATAGATTAGAGGGAAAGGACAGCCGCAAGTGCTTTTGAGAACTACATGAAATGATGATGGTGATGGTAGTGAGGAGGAGGAGGGGGGTGGTGGTAGTGGTGGTGGTGGCAATGATGAAGGAAGCTACCACTCACTCCGAATATAAAGAATTTCCACAGAGGCTATTAAGCGGAGTAATATGAGCACATTACTATATTGACCAGACAATTGAGATCAATTATGCAATGTATATTGCCATTAACTAAAAATCTCGGGGTGCCAGCAGAGCTACCTGACAAGGAAGGATGCAAACTGCTCCACCAGTCCCAGCCTTCTTTCTTGTCCCCACCCTGCCCTCCTCCCTATTCTCATTATCTTGCCCCTGGTTGATTGTACATCTATAGAGTTTGTGTGGTAAAAAGGCAAGGGCAGTGAGAAGGGGCACTGGGTCTTTAACATCAAGGGTTTAGAGCAGTGGTCCTCACCCTTCCTAATGCCTCGACCCTTCAATATAATTCCTCATGTTGTGGTGCTTCCCCCCACACACACACCATAAAATTATTTGCTACTTCATAACTGTAATTTTGCTTCTGTTATGACTCTTTAAGCAGGATTTCTGATATGCGGCCTTGATGTGGTCACTATCCATAGGTGGAGACCACTGGTTTCCAGTGACAGAGTGACATGCAGTGGAGAGGGCAGGGAGCAAAACGTCACCTGCTATCCAGTCTAGAGCGTCCCAATCATGTTTAAATTGTGAAACACTGACTGGCTTGGTCCTCTGAAAACTCTGCACAGTACTAGGTATGACAAAAGCCCTCCACCCAGTTGCTTTAAGACACCAGCAAATATTCCTTCTTAAAAAGGGGAATCAAATACCCAAGGAAGGAGTTGCAGAGATTAACTATGGAGCAGAGACCGAAGGAAGGGCAAGCCAGCCTAAATATAGCTATCTCCTGAGAGGCTCTGACAGTACCTGAATAATACAGATATAGAGGCTCACAGCCATCCATTGAACTGAGTACAGGGTCCCCAGTGAAGGAGTTAGAGAAAGGACCAATGGAGCTGAGGGGTTTGCAGCCTCTTAGGACGAACAACAATATGAACTAACTAGTACCCTCAGAGCTCCCAGGGTCTCAACCACCAACCAAGGACCGCACATGGAGGGGTCCAATTGTTCTGGCAGCATGTGTATAGTAGAGGATTGCAATTTGATCATCAGTAGGAGGAGAGTGTAGGGAGCTGCTTGGATACAATCGTCAGCTGCGGCCGCTTAGACGATTGTATCCAAGATGGCGG
>NW_022196896.1:49480023-49487131 GCF_008632895.1 Mastomys coucha
TATCTAATAAAAAAATTTTTAAAAAAAGTATTAAAAAGTCAAAAAAAAAAAAGACACCAGCAAATATGTGTCATCATCTCAACCTGCATCTAAATAGCATCATTTTCAGTGTGTCAAGGCAAAGTTTGAACAGCTAGCAGTGGCTGGGTGTGCCCCCAAATATTCAAATATTTAAACCAACAGAAAAAACAAAAGATAGAGTTCTCATTCTCCTCAAAGATAATATGAAAAACTTTTAAAAGGGGGGGGGGGGAGGAGATCCCAAGATGACTTAGCATTAGGAAGAGTCACCTGCCATGTGATCCTGAGGACCTGAGTTTAAACTGCAGAAAAAAAATCAAAGGTGGATAGAGAGAAACAACTCACAAAGGTGTCTTCTGGCCTCCAAAAGTATACCAGGGCAACACGCACACACACACACATAAATAATAAATAAAAGTCACATTTAAATTTAAAAAGACAATATGATTTCAAAGCTGATCATTCTTTTCTGAGCCATCTGCAGTCTTTCTTATCCTTAGGTCTATAACTTGTAGGAGAATGGCTCAAAAGTTGCACATTTTGTAAATACAATTATAAGAGACAGTGTGTCATCTTCTCTCCGTAGACTGGAAAGCTAGGAAATAGGGAAGAACTGAGCCCAAAGTCATAGGAAACAAACTTGATGCAATAGAAAAGGGAGCAAAGCTTGGGAGGCTGGGGGCCCTGAGAGAACCTGGACCTTCAGCCTTGGCCATCAATGCTCATGCATGGCCAACCTCAGTGAGACTCATCAGGGTGAGCTCTGGGTCCTGAGGAGCAGCGGCCAGCATGGCCAGGGAAGAACACTATCCCCAAGAGAGGCTGGAGGAGACTCTGTGAGGAAGGAATCAGAACTGAGTTCAGACTGTGTGGTAGGAGTCTGGGAGGACAGAAAGGATGGGTTGGCCCCTGCAGCACCAGCTGTCTATCGAGAAAGTCAAAGATCACACCTTTAGCCCATATAGAAGAGCAAATATTAAATATAGCTTCTAGTACTGTGTATGACAGAAACTGTGACCAAGGGAGAGACAAAGACCCCGCTGGCCTAACAAAATAATAATCACAATTCTTATACTTTGTAAGTACTTCCTTGGTCAGGAGACATGAAGGGTAACTTTATATTAATCATTAGCTAATCTCCATGCCTTTATTGGTATAATCTCTATTATGCCCATTTTACAGATAAGAATAATAAATCTTCCAAGCCAGAAAGTAGTAACGTGGGGAGTAGGAGTACAAGCACAAAAACTCAGAAATGAAATTGTGAGATAAACAGAAGACAGAGAGAGACAGACAGAAAGAGACAGAAAAACTAGCCAGAGAGACACAGAAGTAAGGGCACACACTCTCAACTTCATCTGCCTTCAAAACAAGGCAGGTGAGTTGAAGAATCGCCTGTTCTCTCCTTTGGAGGAAGGAAGAGAACAATCGCTACTGTGAAAGTCTGAGGCAGACATTTGACAGGCAAGCCCAAGAGAACAGCAGATGCGGTGATCACCTGATACGTTGGTATCTGCAAGAATAATTTCATCCACATAGAGCAGGCCTGTCTCCGGAACCACAGGGCGGATGTCAATCCGATGAACCAGCAATGGGGTGTTTGCCAGAGAAGACTGGAGGTCCTCAGAGTGGCATACACACGTGTCCCAGAGGTCAAGGCAAGTGAACTGCCAGCTGGCAAAAGCAGAGCGGGAGGGGCCGATGGGTAAGGCCTTCAGCCCTCCTCCTTAAGTAAGGCCTGAGCCCCACAGCCCCCTATACCCTGGGCTCAGCCCACCTTCATCTACAAAATCAGTGGATACAAAGTCCGTCAGTCAGTCAGTCAGGACACTAGGCATCGGCAGCACTTTCAAGGAACTAGGTAATTATACAATCTTAAACCGATTACATGCGAAGCTCTAACCACAGGACCATGCACGTAGTGCTGGCTCATTGAAGTTTAAAACAACTTCAAGGCCCGAGAGAAACTTCTGGATAGAGAACAGAATCAATGGAGCAGGGTGCCTTGATTTTATTGCAGACCCGCTAGCAGGATGCATTTCAGTGAAGTGCGGACTTTCGGGGCTTCAATTCTCCTCGTCTCTCATGTCAAAGAATGTCTTGAACACTCTGTCCCCAAATGTTCTGTCAGACTCCTTCTACATTCGTAACAGTTTCTCTTAAGTGAAACTGCTTTGTCAAGGAGAACAATCTCAAAGCCCCGAGTTAGTACCTAAGGCCCAAATGTAATATTCAGTAGCTCACGTGAACCATTGTCTCCAAGACAGCTGATCCAGGCCCTACAAAGCAGAATCCACCCACCTTCCCACCACGGTTACCTCTCAGGCTGGGGCTCTGTAAGACTCCAGGCACAGGTGATATTCTTCATGATATTTTGGAAGCCAAATAGGAAAGAAACAGTCACGTCCAGGGTCCTGTTCATACGGCCTCTGTATGCAAGACACAGCTGTGGATACCAGATATGCCCTTCAGTCTACACTGCAGGAAGCTTCCATTCAGACCCAATGTGAGGAGAGCTTGCTGCATGCTATGTTACCTAGGTGCTGTATTCCCCCAGCTCTGAGGTCAAAAGAAATGATAACCAATGGAGAGCTTTTTCAAATTTCAGTGTCATGCACAATGATAAGGACTTTAGAGCACATCAATTATAAAACCCCTGCTTTAACCGGGCACCTGTGGGCCTTCAGCGAGTCACCGATCCCGTCCTAGTCTTCCTTCTGCTTTCATTCCCACCTGATTTCTAAACTCAACACAAAACCAGAAGTATTTGGCATGAGAGGGCGTTGGATGAGGGATTCCTAACGTCCACATTCTTGCCTTTGAGAGAGCAGGGTAACGGTTGAGAAAGCTGTCTTTTACAGTATGGGACATTTAACAGCATCCCTGGACTCTGCTTCCTAAGTGTCAATAACAATTCTCCCATTATGACAAGCAAAATTATTTCTCTGCCATTTCCAACTCTCCCCTAATGGGCAAATGTACCCATCAGCATTCCCCTGCAATAGACAAGAGCTTGAAGATGGGTGGGTCCCTGGCCTGAGCCAGGGAGCCCAACGCCCATTACAGCTCCACTAAGAAGGATGCGGGTTATTGTGACCTCTGCTAGCCCATACACACTGACTCTGGGTTCCAGAGACAATGAACTGCATGTGTCTATGAAGATGGAAGAGGTACCAAACCAAGAATGTAAGAATTACTCGAGAGGGTCTGGAGAGATGGTTTAGCAGTTAAGAGCAATGGCGGCTCTCCCAGAGGACATGGCTCCAATCCCCAAAACCCTCAGGGTGGCTCACAGTCATCTGTAAATCCAGTTCCAAGGAAGCTAACACCCTTTCTGGCTTCCACAGTTACCAGTCAGTACACCTATGCAAATACATACAGAAAAAATATCTATACACATGTAATGATTTTTTAAAAATAGGTTTTTAAGAGTTGGGTTAACTTTCCTAAGCCAGTATGATCATTATCTAATAATTTATAAAAAATATCATTTAGTAACAACTATGCATTCTGAATAATTATCCTTATACCACCCATAGCTCCCATCCCTAATCAAAGAAACATCTTCCTGCTGCAGACAGAAACCACCATAGAAGTCCACAGCTAGCCAAGAATGCAGAAAACTGAGCACAGAGTTCCCAGCCAGGGATCTACAGCACGACACAAGCCTACACCTAAGGCTCAGGAAACATTTTGGAATGGGGGACGGAAAGATGTTAAGAGCCAGAGGACCAGACATCAGCCACAAGATGGTATCTTTTATATATCACTGGGAAGCTGCACTCATGCAATCCCAATACAGTCACCTGAAAAAGGCCTGCACAGTAACAAAAGCAGGTCCCCTGCCAAATGTGGATGAGGGAGACTCACACAGGCAATTAAGGGCTGCTGAGAGGGGGAGAATCCGTCTTCTTCAGGGACCAGCCTGAAGGGGGATAGGTGATCCAATCCCAGGAAGTCAGCTCCAAACACACGTACACATAGGAAATACTAAATGGATGCTGAACGAAGTGTGCATGTGTGCATGTACTTGTGCATGTGTGTGTGCATGTATATGTGTGTGCATGTGTGTAATAATTAACAGAACAGGTAATGAATTTGGGAGGAAGTAAGGGAACATAAGAAAAGTTGGGATATAGAGAGTGCAGAGTGAAATGTATATAAATATAGTACTTAGGTATTAATTTTTTAACTTAATAAATAGAAAGGGGGCAAGTATATCCATTGATCAACTAGTTACTTACATACTTACATTAATTGCAATAATGAAAATGATAACTACCCTCAATTGAGTCCTCTCTACTGTAAAATAGTTTACTATATCCTTGTATTCATTTTCACCATATTCCCGAGAGCCAGACAACCACATTAACCATTTTAGAGATGAGGAAGTTACGACATGTTGTACTTCAGGAAGACATTAAGAGCATATAGGGTACAGAGTTAGGCTTCCACAACAGAGTCCATCGGCAGTATCTGCACCATTTCTCAAGCTGAGAGAGCAAAGAAAAGATCTGACCAAATAAAAATGGCCATAGGCCTTCTAGCTAACAGTAGTAGCCTTCTCAAGTATCAGCACAAAAGCAGGAGCTTGGAGATGCAGCCACAAATTTTAAAAAGTCAGCTTAAAACACACTATACAAGTCACTGAAGTCATTCCCTTGTGCTTCCATTATTTTGGCTTTGAGCCCAAGGAATAATCCCAACCTGCCAAGCCCAGAGACGTGAAGATGGACACTCACATACGGGTATCGATCCAGCTGATAGCCCTTGCTGGCAGCCTCAGGAATTAGGATAAGATGTTGAAGTTGACCAAGGCTGAATCTGCCACAGAAGGGTTCAGTTGAACTGGTAAGGACTCCATCAGACCTGGAGCCTTCTAAGCCTGTAGATAATTCAAATACATAGAAACACAGGCAAAGCCATGAAATAAAACAGTGTATATACAGGAAATGAACAGTAACATTGGTCCCTCAGCCTAGAAAGAGATGGGAAGAATTCATAGGCCTTGCATCCTCCTTCCCAATTGGGAGGTCGTAGCTATGAGAAATCCTTTCTGGCTGTCATAGAACATGGAACACTAATACCATTTTCTCTGTGTGCCAAGACATGAAAAACCATTGAGAAACAGAAGAAAGGGAAATGGCAACAGAAAAATATTTATTTATCAATTTATTTTATATGTATGGGTGCCTGAGTGTATGTAAGGGTACCACGTATGTGTAGGAACCAAGAGCTGTCAGTCAGAAGAGGGTATAGAATCACCTGGAACTAAAGTGCAGTCTGGGAGTCGAACCTGTGCCCTCTGCAAGAGGGGTAAATGTTCTTAACCACCGATCCATTTCCCTACCCCCTCAATAAAACTTTAGTTCACTTTAAGAATAGATTTTAGAATGCATTTGCCGGTGATAGCGGGGGTGGGTGAATAATAAAGCACATTAGCATATTTTAAAAATTTTTGTCTGTATTCTTATATAATAACTCTTTTGTATCAGCTAGAAATGGTGGTGCACACTTGTAGTGCCAGCTACTCGGGAAGGTGAGGGAAGAGGATCCCAAGTTCAAGTCTGATCTGAACAACTCAGTGAGATATTGTATCAAAACTTTTTTTTTTTTTTTAATTAACAGGGTGTCAGTATGGCTCAGTGGAAGAGCTTATGAGGAGTGTCTGCAGAGCCTTGGAGTTTAATTTCCATCAGTACACCAACAAAAATCACTGAGACGCATTTCAATTTTGAATAAAACAAAATTTTTTTAAAAAGTTGCTGCTGCCATACATATCCTATTTCTTCTCCCTGTTTAGAGAAAACTCTCTAGAAGGCGTTTCTCACCACTGAACTGCCAGGAGGAACGCACCCCAAGCATCCCCCTCCCTCAGGCAAAGCTACTCTCCTGGCCACTCTACCTCAACCAGATCCAGTGACCATGCCTTTATTTGGCTTTATTAGCCAAGAAAGAAAGATTGTTCCTATGTTATAAGAAAGAAAGTTGATAGAGGAAAGGAGCAGAACTGGTCAACCAAGGAGCCACCTTGCTCAAATCCAAGCCGGAGTAGAACACGAGCCGAAAGGGGTGCCAGATTGCATTTCACCACAAGCAACTCCTCAATGGTGGTTTGGATCTATCAAGATGAAGAACAATGCAGTCATTCAAAGGCCAGCCCTAAAATCCCTAAAATCCCTGTGCTTACCTTCATTTTTTGGAAGAAGATCCTCACCTGTTGGGCTGTGGCATTTGCAGGAATGGGCTGGCTGGAGGCATTGCCCCAAGTAAGGAAAAAGTTTCCTTTACCTGACACATTCAAAACCTAGAAAATCAAGAGAGACAAAGTTCACTGGCACGCAGGGACTCCAGTCAGTCTGTCTAGGGAGAGAGCACAGCTCCATGGCAGGCTGTTTCCATCTGACTATGGTTTCAATTTTCTACATGCTCTAGAAATCTCTGGAAAACAGCATCACCACCCAATGAAACTTTCCTTGGAATGGCGTCAATGATTGGGTCCATATTTATCTGTGGTGCTTTTCCTAGAGTACTTGACTTAAAAGTGGCCGCTGGGAGTCACACTTTCAAGAGTATGTGATGTAAAGGTGGCCACTGCCTACGTCTCTTTTGAGCCTCTTGACAAATGTTTCCTCAAAGGAGTGGGCTGAGAGGCAGAAGTCAGCACATGCCATGCCCCTCCCTCACCGGGGCTCATCCCATCTCCGTGCTCCCAGCAGGTATGCACTCCTGGCCACATTATGCTTTCGTCCTGAGGTAGGACTCATGAATTATTTACCCTGTTCTGCTTTTCTCAGTGGTTTTTCATGTTCCTGTTACTACTTAACAAAAAGCAGTGGAAGGTAGAGTCCACATTCATTTACCTCTGTATAGAAAAAGTGAATGACAACAGAAGGTATATTAAAGTTGCTCAACAAACACATGGAGTACAAAAGACTCAGAGCACAACCTTGACAGATCAGACACAAAAACACAAAACATAGGGAAATAACTCTAGAATGTGTCAAAAAGCTACAGTGTTTGGGTGTTTCATGCGGTGTGTGTGTGTGTGTGTGTGTGTGTGTGTGTGTGTGTGTGTGTGTGTGTG
>NW_022196896.1:49487290-49503786 GCF_008632895.1 Mastomys coucha
AGAGAGAGAGAGAGAGAGAGAGAGAGAAAGAGAGAAAGAGAGGAAGAGAGAGAGCCGAGACTGGAAAGTTGAACACTGGCCACTTATTCAGAAGACCTCTGTTCAATTCCCAGTGGCCACATGATGGTTCACAACTATACTCCAGTCTCCAGTTCCAGGGAATCCCATAACCTCTTCTGGTCTCCATAGGTACCAGTCACACACACAATGCAGAGATATATATTCAGGCAAAATAATAACTCATAAAAAAATCTAAAGAAATTTTTTAAAGACTTACCTAGAATTCAAATATTTCAAAAAGAAGTCAGCAAGAAAGATAATCTCAGTTATAAAAATACATTTAAGAAATCTGGCCAGCAAGATGGTTCAGTGTGTTAAAAGCACATGCTGCTGGTATCTGGGACCCATATGGTTAAAGGAGAGAACCAACCCCTGCATCATCCTGTGGCCTCCGCACATAAGCCTTGGAACCCACATACACATACACATAAATAAATAACGTTTAAAAATAAAGAAAAGGAATTTCAGTCTTTACCACCCCATATCCCATATCTGTGGCAGAGGAATTGCAATTGTGCCTCAGGTTTCCTTATTCTCTGCCAGGTGTCCTACTAAGGAAGGCTCCACTCTTCCCATGGCTTGCTTTCCTGGGGCTGGAAAGACACACACACCTGTATTTCTGGAAGTTTCTGGGCTTGGGCTCGGATCTGGTGTTTCTCCAGAAGGTAAGTGTTGACCACATCTGGATTCAGCCAGGTATTGTGGATCTGGACACCAATTCTCATCCCTCTGCTGGGAGCTTTCCCGTGCTGCTCTGCTTCCAAGTAGTACTTGGCTCCGCCCTGCAGTTCTACCTTGGATGTCTTCTGGTGCCCGCTCCCTTCATTCCCGTGCAGCTCCCAAGAGTCAAACCAGTCAGCAGTGCCAACCCCAACTGAGGCCACTTCTACCTGTGCCCAAATAAGCCAATCAGGGTCAACATTATGAATCTTCCATGCATTTTGTTCTCAAACAATGAGCATTTGAAAAGCTACCAACATGACATTTTTAAGTAATCACTTTTCCGACAACTCACTTTGGCTCGGTGGCTATGTTTGCTTCTCCACTCTGCTTCCTCTCTCCCTCTCTCCCTCCCTCCCTCCCTCCCTCCCTCTCTCCCTCTCTCAAGTGCATTGTATTTGAGTTAGAACTTACAAGTTATATTTAGGAGCAGACCCTGTCCTGATACCCTATGTCTGTGTGATGCTGTAAAAAGATAGCATTAAACCCTTGAAAGACCTAGAATGGTATGAGCTCATCAAAACCCATACCTTTCTCCAGTAAGGCAGTCACAGAGAGCAGACTAAGGACACTGTGGGTCTCTGACAAAAACACAAGCGGATGCTGGCAGCTTTCTAAAGTCACAAGGCTTATAGAACATTACTACACGATGCTAACCCAAACAGTGGGAAAACCACAGTTTTTACAGACAAACCAATCTGATTTTGAATTGTGAACGCTTCTCTTATTATTCAAGTGGTCCTGAACAAGCCATAAAACTCTCCAAAACCTCATTTTTCTCATCTAGAAAGTGGAGATATCCATACTTCACAGAAATAAATATTACTAGTAAACTGTAAAAATGTAGCATGATACTGGGCTTACAATACCATTACAGTCATTCAAGTTGCTTTGCAGCAATTAATATCCATGGTCTACAAGGGGTGCTTTACAACCATAGAACAGGAAAGCTTTTATCTCTGATCCTTTCTTCTTTCAAGGGCATAGGATGATGAGCCAAGGAAAGGGCAATCCAGGGAAGGGGAATACCTTAGTCCTTGGCTCCTCTGAAGAACTGAAAAACAAGGAAGCTTGGCTGTCTGCCTGGATCCAGAATGTGTAATTGTTTGTCTCCGGAGCCATGAAGAACCCACTGAGCCGTGCTCTGTACCATAGAAGACGACAGAATCAGTTGAGATTAAACAAGGCCTGGATCTCTGAGCCAAAATATAGCAGTCTCTTGCACTTGGCTCTTCATTATGCAAATTACAAGAAGAAGAAAAAAACTGACTCTTATACCACAGGATTACTCTCAAGTTTCTAGAAAAAGCAAGCACACCTGTCTAGTCTCAGCATCGCTCAGACCCCACACACCTACTTTGCAGTTTACACACAGCCCTTTGCAGTTGTATCATCTGTCAGACAAGCATGGCATAGCACAGGACAATGTGGAGGTTTGCACTTATCTCCAAAGTATATTTACAGGAAATATGGGTTTTATACTTTGCTCTATATTTGGTTGTATACCTACAAAAGGTCATATGACCAGCAGAATGACCAACACTGGTTGAGTGAGAATGTTGTCAAATACTCCTCTTGTTGAACTGGCTCGTGTGACAAATGACCCCCTAGAAATATCATTGATTTCTTCCCTGTGACCTAGCTGGCCTGAAATAGTCAGTACACTCTTGTTATAGATCCCTGGTCTATAGCATACCTGAAAGGTCTCCCTTCCTTTGACCAAAAGCCAGATGGAGAACTGGCATTAGGAACTATCTGCCACCTGTACCCTGGGGTAGCTTCAGTCAGCTCCACATCCTTAGTAGCATCTCCAACTTCAAAAAGGAGTCCACGATTGCCTGTAAGATAGATAGATAGATAGATAGATAGACAGATAGATAGATAGATAGATAAATCCCATAACCACCAGACAGTGTTCCTCCTCACAACAAAGCCCCCTCTCAAATTACAGGATGAGTGGCATTGCAAGTGCTTTCTGGAATGATGAGTCACCAGAGACCAAGTTGGAGTAGTCCTGTGTAGAGACTAGGAACTTTCTAGAAAGAAAGAAAAAAGTCCCTGGGTAGAAGGTAGACTCTTAAAAAGACCACCTTAATGAAAAACATCAAGGAGAGATTTTTCTCAAAGGGAGGAAAGAGGAGAGGAGGAAGACTTTCAACTGCCATGCTACAGAAGATGACCATGCCTTGGAGAGAGCACGCATGAACAAACACTGCTGCTCAGAACATTGGCCTGTGTGGCGGTAATGTGTGACGCTGTCTCACTTTGTGCCTTCTGAGGCTGAACTTGAACTTGAAGGCCTACTCAGCCTGAAAGTTCTATTTCATGAAATTCCCTTTTCCCAGACCCAAAAAAAAAAAAAAAAAAATGCCAGTCCTTCAAGTTTTCAACTGTCATGACCTCAATGTGTGGACCCACATACAAGGCGTAGTTTGATTATGTGGTATTTTAACTGATGTTGCACTTACACATTTACACTTTATATGAAGTAAACCTTGAGGCAAAAGGCAAGTGGGCATTGATGTTGGATACCTATCTTGATCAATACTGGGCAGTCATCCTGGATGGCCATTAAAGCTCTAGATGTATTTAACTGTGTATTCAGATTTGTGGTCTATCATTTACTAGGTGTGAAGTTTGGAGGCATACCTCAATACCCTGAGTCTCCACTCACTCATACATCAAAATATAGCTGGTAAGAACTAGAAACAATATTCAAAGACTATAGGATCTGGAAGTAGAGTAATTACTTGATAGAGGTTACCTATTATAACTATTATTATAAACTACTAATGTTGCTCACTAGGCCCTAACATGGATCATAAATATGGGATAAGCAGAGAATTCAAAGCTTGTTAAGAAAGTCACTTTAACTCTGAGATTCCCAAACTCTGCCCTGTGGCTGTTTTAGTCTGGGCAGCTCCGATGTTGGGTGTGCTGTACACTGCAGGATGAACTGCATCCCTGGTTTGAACTCAATACATGCTAATATCATCTTGTCCCCTGAGGACAAGAATGAGCCCTGCTTTGAGTGGTTTTTTGCCCTACTTCCACAGGACAGACTTCAACAGCTTTTCAAAAAGGGTATCACTTGCTCAAATAGCTGCTTTCCGGAAATGATCCTACCATGGGTACAGTACCTAAAGCAGGAAATGCTCAACAAGGGAACCACCTTCTGCTTCCTGACGCAGGAAACACACTTTCTCTGCGTTACTTGTTTCAGTACTTTGGTCTCCTTGGATGGGAGCTCTCCTTAAGTAAACACTGGCAATCTGGGAGCTCCAGAATTCTCAAGACAGACTTTTGCATTTCTCTCTACACTGCAAAGGACTGTCTTTAGGAAGGTTTCACTCCTGCAGGGCAATTTTGCTTATAGGTGCTGAGCCTTTCAAATTGACTCGCTACATCTTTGAGCATTAGGTCAGTGCCTCATGCCCAGAACCGTAACCTGTGGTTCTTGACAGAGCAACATGCCAACCTTCCTTATCCTTAACTGAACTGGAACTTCTAACGCTAATGCCTAACAGAAAATGTGGGAACTTCAAACAAATGAGGACAGGTGGAATCTGGTGCCTCGCCTCCTCCATTGCTGTCTACTAGAGACAGAGGCTGGTGGCCGTGTCACTATGCATACCCACTTGTGATATCAACATAAAAATGCCCACAGGGGAAATAAATAGCATTTAAATATCCACCATCGTGCCTTACTATCTGACCTACCTACTGCTGCTGCTATGCGCACAGAAAAGCATGCTCCACTGCTCCTGTCTCCTCGTCCAATAAACATACAACTGCCCTACCAAACGCAGAGAGGCAGTTTGGGGATTCCATTCAGTAGCCACGGGGTCTTTGTGGCAGTTATATCCTGCCTGAAGTCTATGGCTTAGACATATGGCAGGGGCTAGGAATGTAGTGCCAATCAGGAATGGAATGAAGCTAAGGTATTTCCTGATATGATAGGCTTGACCACAATCCAATTAGTCACACTGCTGAGACAGAATTCAAGCACGGTTCCTTCTACTCCCTGGATCCTTGATACAAAGCACGGCAGTGGAAAATTTACTGAGCAGCCCTGGTGATTTCCTTACCTGCCTGAGGAGCAGTGAGTCTTGCTCCTTTCCCCGGAGCCCTGGTAATGCACTCAATCTTCCTGGGAGACACATGTCTAATATCACATGGGACGCCTAAGGAGAATTTTTAAAGCTCATAAATACACCTATAAATAAACGTAAACACACACACTACACCACGCATGCACGAGCGCACGCGTGCATGTACGCCACACATGCCACCCACGACAAGCCCGCACTGACACATGTGCACGTGGAAGAAAAGGCTGAACAGGGTCCTATTGGTGTAACAGGTGGGCGAGGTCTGGTAGCAAAAGTTGTCACTCTGGCAGAAGAAGGTCAGGAAAGGGACTGTGCAGTGCAACAGGGGATGAGTATGAAGCAGCTTGTGGCCGTGAGCAAGCAAGTTCCACAAAGCAATTTCATTTCACAGAGAGGTGATGACCTTGCTCTGTGGGGAGGGTAAGGGCGGCATGTGTCAGGAGCACCTCTGCTTCAAGACAAAGGAGCCAAGAGCAGGGTTTGGTATGGGGAGCTGCCCTCTGACCTCCACAGGAACACTGTGGCATGTGTCAGGAGCACCTCTGCTTCAAGACAAAGGAGCCAAGAGCAGGGTTCGGTATGGGGAGCTGCCCTTTGACCTCCACAGGAACACTGTGGCACACGTGTACACATACACACTCATACACACACATACACACCACACATACCACAGACACATAAACATATATATGCATCCACATCTATACACTCATACTACATACATACATACATACATGTATGTTTCAAATGTAAGACAGCTTTCCCTCACAGCCAGGAGCTATAAGAGATTTAAAAACCCCTACAGTATTTAAAACTGAACCATTTTCAGCCATGTAAGCATAATTACCTGCAATGGTAACCTGGGCAGAAGGGTCAAAGAAGTCTCCTGTAATGGTGAGGCCTGTGCTTCCCCCAAGGCTCCCAACTTTGGGAAACACAGATAGGATTTCTGCAAGAGTTGATAAAAATGGAAGCGTCTAAATATAGAATGCGATGTGACTTAGAGAAACCACCACCATTTAATTCGTAAGCTACAAGTTAAGCAACAGTTGTCAGTTTTCTAATAGTCATTTTTAATGCACATAATAACAAAAAGGGCTATAAATACATATTAGACCAACAGAACCAGTAGTTACAAGGAAGATCACTCACAGGATCAGCAAAGGTCCCTGCTTCTCTCACGCATTCTGATGAAGTATGCCTCTTCACATCATGGATTTAGTTGAACATTGGGAGAAGAGTAGGTTACGCCACAGGGAATGCACCAGCTGGGACTCTCATTACCCAGGCCTTTGCTCTTCCCCAGGTGCATGCAATGTCTTACCCACTCTTCCTTCAAGCTGAATCCCCTATAGCAATGTGAAACATACCTTCAAGGATTTCATGCTGTCCTTTCCTTAAATATCTTTTTAATTATGTGTATACAGGGGTGGGGAGGTCCTGCGGTTACAGAGGCCAGGATGACAGTAGATTATCTTGGAGCTCAAGTTATAGGTCGTTCTGAACTCCCTCCCATGGGTGCTAGGAATTGAACTCAAGTCTTCTACAAGATCAGTATGCACTCTTAACCACTAAGACCTCTCTCCAGCCCTCATCCTCTCTTTAGATATTAGTTTAAAGTCTGATTCCTTCCAGGGGTAAAAAAAGAGTTGTTTTCTTTGATAAACTAAGTATAAATGTATATGTATTCATAGTATGATATATAGTGGACATATATTCAGACATGGCATAAACTAAATGTATTTGCACAGGGGCTGGTCATGAATAGCTACAACTTCAAAGTAGGAATCATATTTTTTTTCTAACTTGCTTTGCTCCCAGACATCATACATGAATAAAATGCATTTGAGTTACTCTCACTTCCCACCCTTTCAACGCCCTTCCCTCCCTACAAATCCTTTGCCCACATTCAAATCTTCTTGTTTTGTTTAGTGGCCCACTGTTCTTAGCCAAGATCATCTGTTAGACCAGGCATTTAGTACTGTCCATTGGCACTTGGTCCAGAAATGAAGACAATGGCTCCCAGTTTTCCAGAATCTTTCAGTACCGAATAATTAAACTCAGTGACTACAGGCAAGTCTCGTGCAGGTCCAGTGTGAGTTTAAGATGGTGGTGACTTTACCATGCCTGGAAGTTGGCATTTTGTACCCCCTCTTCCTGACTCTGTGTCTTACATTCCTTCTGCACTCTCTTCCATGGTGTTTCTTGAGCCTTAGAGGAAGTAGTCTAAGTGTCTTATTTAGAGCCTAGCACTCAGCCATCACTTACCGGCAGCATCTGGACCAGCTGTGGGTCTCTGCATTCACTATTGTTCACTAGTTAGAGAGGCTTCCTAGCCTTTTAGAACAGCTGTATCACAATCTTTTCCCAGCATCCACATAGGGTCTATTCTATTACATTAGGAATATAACAAGGAATTCAGAGTAGTCCCTTCCTTCAAGCAGATGACAATGGTAAGGAAGTGTATGTATATGGGAGCATAATTACAGTAGATATAATTACAGGTCAGCAAAATTAAAGAGGCTATGAAGTAGACAAAGGCTTAGGAGTAGATTGGGGTACAGAGTATGTGATGGTTTGTATATGCTCAGCCCAGAGAGCGGCACTATTAGGTGTGGCCCTGTTGGAGTAGGTGTGTCATGTGGGTGTAGTCTTAAGACCCTCATCATAACTGCCTAGAAGTCAGTCTTCCACTAGTAACCTTCAGATGAAGATGTAGAACTCTCAGCTCCTACTGTACCATGTCTGCCTGGATGCTGCCATGCTCCTGCCTTGATGATAATGGACTGGACCTCTGAATCTGTAAGCCAGCCCCAATTAAATATTGTCCTTACAAGAGTTGCCTTGGTCATGGTGTCTTTTCACAGCAGTAAAACCCTAACTAAGACAGAGTAGAAAAAATACTTTTTGGATATAACATATGAACCGATTCCTAAGGGTGAATTTAAACTGACCGAGAAAGCTGAGCATGAAGGTGTACACCTAATGAGAGTCCCAGCACTGGGAAGGCTATAATGGTACAACAAGCTCAGGGCTATCTTAGGCTATAGAGCAAGACTGTTTCAGGGAGAAAATTAAAAACTAATAACTGACCACATAAAAGGGAGAGGGGACATTGAAAGCAAGTAATAGGCAGAATAGGGGAAGATTACAAAATGCATATTGGTGTTGCTAGAATATGCAAAGAGATGGGGAAGAGAGAGAGAGAGAGAGGAGAGGTGGGAAAAAGGGAGAGGGGAGTGAGCATAGAAGCAGATAAGAAGAAGATGGACACTTAGGCTATTTCTCACAGGAGATGGGATTCCTTTAGAGGAGCAGCTCTCAGCCTGTGAGTTGCAACCCATTTGGGGGTCGCCTAAGACTGTCCTGCATATCAGATGTTTGCATTATGATTCATGGCAGTAGCAAAATTACAGTTACAAAGTAGCAGCAAACATAATTTTATGGATGGATGGTCAGCTCAATATGAGGAGAGGTATTAAAGGGTCACAGCATCAGGAAGGTTGAGAACCACTGCTCTAGAGACTGTGCACAGTGAAGAAGTGTCAGGTGTGTGCTTGATGTAGAAATTTCTGGTAGCTATGTAGAACACGAATCTGAAAGGGATAAACTTCATCAGACCCCCTTACAAGTTACTTGAGCAAGCTATACTGGAGATTATGGGGTCCCCAATTGCACAGAGGTTATAAAGATAAAATAGATGTATCAACTGGGTATAGTGGCACACTCCTTTAATACTGGAAAGTGGGAGGCAGAGACAGACAGATCTCTGTGTTCGAGGCCTGCCTGGTCTACCAGATGTATTCCAGGATAGCCAGGGCTACAAAAAGAAACCTTGTTTCAAAAAAAACAACAATAAAATAAAATAAAATGGATGTGTTGTATTTAATAAATATGTGGGAACAAAACGAAGAAACTTGTTATTCCATGACCATGATCATGAAAAAGACAGAAATGTTGGATGAATCCTAATATTCTTCCTCACCAACTACTTTACCCAATCTTCAGAAGTAAAAGGACGAGCACCACATTATTTGTTTCTCATAGACTGAATCCGGGTTCAGTAAGGCTTAGAGGCTTAACCAGCCTGGACTACTTGCTGAGTGCCAGCCTTAAAAGGCTGAGCCTCAGACCCTTACAGATTCTCCATATTCTCCAAGCATCCCTCCGTTATGAAAATGTTCATGCCTGTGACTCTCCATCCCAAGAAATGTATGACCACAGACACTGTCAGCCTACTCATCCAGCCCATCAGATCTCCAAATCACAGCAGAATTGTAGAAGCTTAAGGCAGGGTACGAGAGGCAGTATGCTTCCTGAACGGTGTTGGTTAAACGCATGAGGCTTTTCATTTGTAGAGATCTTTAGATAAGTTGTACCCCCCCCCCTCTTGATCTGTTTTTCTCAATAGTAACCCAAGGGCAATATACCCTATTCTTTAGCTCAAAAAGGTGGATATCGGAATTATATGCCAAAGACTCAACAAGGGTGTAACTGTCATGCTGCTGTCTGTAGCTGTATCCATCTGTATGGATGCTTCCTTACACCTCCTCTCAAACACAACAGGTAACTAACTGTTTAAAGACAAGAAGGGCGAGGATCCAAACTCAGCTCCAGCAGGATAGGCTGTCTAGAGTAAAAATGGCATTCATCTCACATCCTAGAAGATGATCGTTTTCTCTGTTGGAAAGGATTTGGAGATTTTTGCTACTTCTGAGATCTGAATCTACCTCACAGACACATTTTCAGCGACTTTGTGATTGTATCCCAACCTAGACACTGGGTGCTCTCTTTAAATAGCCAACTGCCTGCTAGTGAACTGCAAGCCCACAATTTCATGCGGCTTTCCAATTTTCAGTGTTCATCCTTTGGTATCAGAGTTTGCCCATCAGAGGGTAACACTATAGCTTAGCATCGGAATAGGCTAGTCATAAACCACTGACTGTGAGAATAACCAGAAAGAAGTCCTATTATATTTTTAAGTGTCACTTTCCTTCTGTTACTTTTCAGAACATACAGGACAGCACACCTCCTCTCTGTGTCATTTAGTCTATAGCTATATCTTTGTATCTACAATTGAGCCTCTTTGGATATACTCAAAAGCTGCTGGACAGTGAATCAACAAACAACAGATTGCATCTGTATCAGTATCTTTATCATATAGTGACATCACCAAGGCTGCTGTAAGGACATAAACAAGACACACCACATGTATTTGTAGTGATGCTGGTGCATATAAATCTACTATCTTCACATTGGAGAAACGACAGAATGGGAAACAAAATAAGTACAATTATGAAACTGCCAAACAATAATAAAGTCATAGTAACACAAATATGTACCATCTATATTTAATAATAATTGATTTAAACTACCTTTATTTGCTTATTACATATACTATTTCTATGCTTTTTTCTGTTACTTTATAATGCTTGTTCTTGTTTATAAAATAAAAAGTTCATTGTAAAGTATTATGCTGTGCTACACTGGCACCAGCCATGTGCGTGCCATGTTTACTCCATCTCTTGCTTGCATCAAGAGGTCACAATGCATGATTGAGCTGCAGCATCTACATTTGTGTGCATGCAAGCTGTGAGGAAAGTGCAAAAGCTATGGCATCTAATTTCTCAGAACATCAGTAATCAGTGCAGGGCTTTAAGCACCAGAGCAGATGCAGATACAAGCAGTTTACCTTTAACCAGAATGAAGAGGCCGTGCTAATGGCCACAGGAAAACTGCCAGAAGAGGAGGAGAGTGTAACGTCGAGTGCACTGTGAGGGAAGGGATGGATGAAGATGACAGGGTGAAGAGAAAAAGTACCTGGGTGTGTCTGGTACAGGAACAGTTCCTGTTTCGCACTGATCAGCCAGGCTTCCTTATGCACCGTCGACCTCCAAAAGAAAACAAGAGAAAATAAAATGTCACCTACGATTGCTTCTCGAAAGGGAGTTCATAGAATAACCTCTAGTAAATTCAATAATTTGTCCAAATTATTACCAGATCATTTTGATAACTGAAAGCAATACCAATAAATACAAGCTTGTTTTCTCATAGAAAACAAAACAATGATTGTATTGTAACAATCTCTATTTTGTGAGATGTCAGAAGTGTTAAGTGCATCAAGAAATGTGAGTGGGCCTAATACTAATGAACAGTCGATAGATAAGGTAGATTCCTCCAATAGATAAGCAGATATAGATTCCTACAATAAATAGATATAATAGATTACTATAATAGAGTAGATGAGTTTGGTTCTTGAGAAAGAGAAAACAAATACATGCTTTGAGCTATATACTCATGTGTAATGTGTTGATATAATCACAATGAAATTAATATCAAACAATGAATGTACTTTGAAGGACAAAAGCATCTACCAGACAAGAAGTAAGGCACACACATAAATCCAGAATCTCAATTCATCTGTGTCTCCACAGAATGGTGAAATATGAGTTCTTTCCCTCTTGAAGAAGGCAATTCTTATAATGACACAGCGTGTCTCTGGAAACTGTTACCCACAACACACTCGAGACAGCTGCAGGGTCACTGCACTTCGACTGAAGAGCTAGTCTTAAAATTCTGTATCACCCCAACATTGAAACATCTGTGATACTCATGGGTCAGTCAGAACACAATGCTCTCTCAAGTGAAAGAAATCCAGGAGGTGTGAGAAGTTTGCTATATCCTACTGGGGTATGGTTGAAATTATAAAGGTTAAAGGGTGCACACCGGATGTTACAGACCATACAAGCCTCAGACAGATTTGTCTACCCCAGTTACTCACCTCCCTTTGTTAAATACTGAGAAACTAACATTCTGAGAACCTGAAACACAAAGAAACACACAGTAATGTAAGACTGGGCATGACCCTTCTGGACCAGGATATTGCTACCCTAGGCCCAAACCATTCCAGTACCATCATTGCTGTCCAAGCCTGGAAGTTCTTTCATATTACCCAAGTAAATATTTCAGAGAGTTGACATTATGACTTTCATGAAGAAATGGACACACGTATGGCAAATAAAATCCTGGGCTTAGACTTAGATGAAGCATGATTTTAGTCCTAACACACTGGTTGATATTGTCAGCATGATCACTTGTAAAGTAAAATTACTGATTGTGATAATTAAGTTAGTTTACATGGAAGTTGTTTTGTGTGGTGTTTTTAGAAGTTATTTTGGTAGCAATTATTATTATTCACATGATACCATATAAGAAATATGGTTTTGTCTTTCTTTCTGGATACCAAGAAAGAAATTATTTTCTTTTAAATGATAGTCCGAAAACAGACCAATGTAATCGCCTTCCACACGGCACTGCACAGTCCCAAGGCCATGTTCCTCCTGGATTGGAAAACTGTGGGAAAAACATACCGATGTAAGAATAACCAAACAACAGCTTGGAATTCCCAGCTCTTTAAAGAAAGTGATATACAAAAGTCAAATAAGCCAGAGGAAACTGATACATACTGAAGGTATCTGTAGTAAGGTTATCCTCAGACTAACACCAACTGGAGTTATCAGTACACAGGCCTCATGGCAAATACACAGTGTGGCAAACGAAATTTAACTCACTCCTAGTTTCCATGTAGTTTTTTTCTTTCCAAAAGTCTATTTTAGGACAAGTATAATTAAACCTATCAAGAGACGTGACCTAAAAGCAAACAATCTCAGGCAAACGAATGGAAGACACTAGAAAGTAACTATAGTTTAGAATTTGGCTCCACTAAAAACTTGTCCCAAGAAGTCAGGCCATAGCACATAATTCTTGTAATAGCATCAGAGCAGATTTAATCCACCAAGTTGAAAGTGAAGTAAGAATTCAGCCAGATTTTGGCTGTATGACCTAGAGCATGTATACACTCATTTTAAAACATCTCAGGATGGGACTTTGTGTGAGCGAGACTACTCATAGCTAGCTCCGAGTTCGATTAAGAGGGCCCGTCTCTTTGAATTGGGTTGGAAGGAGATCTATTGTGATTCCAACACATCAAATTTGAGCATACCTGCATGTACAAGTAAAACCTCACACATAAATGCCCACATATAAGCAGGCATGTGCAAACATGAATACCAGAAGCACATTAAAAAGGGGAGGGAAAAAAAAAACATGTTTGAGGCTTGTTTGCTTTCCTGGTCATTACAGTTACAGTGGTTATGACATGGGTTCTTAATCATACAGGGTTACGGGCCCAAGTCTGCGGCTTGCTCTCTGAAAAGCCCTGTCTCATCTGCAAAGAAAGGCTAATAGCTACACATATTCCTATTACTGACTAACTTCATTGTAGCCCAAAGGGCAAGTCGTGGTGTACGGTTTGCCTTTAATAAGTAGTGCCTTTTTATTTTCACAAAAGGTTGTAGATTCTCCTTTACTTTTTATTTTCTACTGATAATCAAGCCTTCTACTTTTTCCAATAAGCCCAAAGAGAGAGAACTACTCCATGTGATTTCTGTTTTTGAAATTATGAATATATGTGTATGCACTTGTCATATGGAAGTAACTGAAAGCACACACATTCACAAGAAAACATAGCAACAACAACAACAGCAAAAATACTCACCAGCTTCCTGTCTGCCAATTTATAAGAGAACAAGGAGTAAGCCATTTATCTGCTCCAGCTTCCAGGATCAATGGGCTGGATGAGAGGGGGGGAAAAAGAAAACAGAAAGACAAGAAGCAATGAACATGGCCGCCAGGCGGCAGAGTCTTACGAACTTTCTCCTCTAGCCCTACAGGGTACCATTGCAGGGGGCAGTGAAGACCATAACTCTTCTCCCAGGGAATAGAGGCACCCTCATGGCCCATGCTTCTGCACTGCACATGGAGCTTTTACATAGCCTTCTCCACACTGGCCATGCTTGGTCTGCACAGTTATTGTAGAGTTTGTGCCTTCACTGCCCCTTTTAAAACTTGGATGCCAGATTGAGATTGAAATAGGTCTGCATACTGAAGATGGCACATTGGCTAAGGATGTACTTAGATTTTCTATCTCCAATAAAAGTCTACTTTTAATTTATGAAGAAAAGGAAGTTGATAACTTCTTAATGGTAGAGATAGAGGGATGAATTTAAAAGATGGAGAAGCTGTAGGAAATGCCTCCAAGACATCACTCTGGGATGAACAAAATTTTAAACACTGTGTATAGACACTATGCAGTTGGTAGAATAAGTGAAATAATGTTGCTTCTGTCTTAAAAATCCTCATATAGTTACAGGATTTGTTGGGTGATAGCAGAGGCTTATGGCTTCCCATGAACTCTGTTCTTCCTCTTCCCATCATGGATGATTTTATAGTAGCATTTTATACTTCCAACATGTCCATTGAAGAAAGTCATGCTCACATCTAATCACTCCAGAAAACATTACAAGTTGCACAGATTTAAATACCTGAATTCATGGGTCCTCCCCTGTTTGGTGACTGAGCCCACAGTTCCCTCTCATCCCACCAGTAGGACTTCTGAATGAACAGGTGGAAAGTAACTAACTTAAAAAGAGAGGTAAATGGACTTTTATGTTTATGTATGAGTTTAGAAAGAATTTACCCTCAGGATGGAAAGAGGGAAGAGTAAGAACCAAAAGGAAAAATCCATGGATGTAGTTACAGTGCTGTATTAGTCAGGGTTTCTATTCCTGCACAAACATCATGACCAAGAAGCAAGTTGGGGAGGAAAGGGTTTATTTGGCTTACTTCCACGTGGCTGTTTATCACCAAGGAAGTCAGGACTGGAACTCAAGCAGGTCAGGAAGCAGGAGCTGATGCAGAGGCCATGGAGGGATGTTCCTTTCTGGCTTGCCTCTCCTGGCTTGCTCAGCCTGCTCTCTTATAGAACCCAAGACTTCCAGCCCAAGGATGGTACCAGCCACAAGGGGTCCTACCACCTTGATCAGTAATTGAGAAAATGCCCCACAGCTGGATCTCATGGAGGCACTTCCCCAACTGAAATTCCCTCTGTGTGATAACTCCAGCCTGTGTCAAGTTGACACACAAAACCAGCCAGTACAAGTGCAGTTCACACAAGGTCTAGTCTCTACTTGTCAGAGAAAGGAAGGAAGGGAAAGGAAGGGAGGAAGGAAGGAAGCAAGGAAGGATGAAAGAAAGAAACAAAGGAAAGAAGGAAGGAAGGAAAGAAGGAAAGAAGAAAGGAAGGAAGGGAGGAAGCAAGTTAATCTGCCAGTTGCAATCACATTCACAAAGTAAAAGCTGAAATCTGGTGCACCATGAACCATAAACTGCATAGAGAAAAATAGCAGTTCTGTTTCAAGTGCTTACAATTTCCAACTACACATGAAACTAGCCCCAGGATGTCATCTCGCAGATATGTAACACAGAAACAAATATATACTTACCTCTCCATGTAGTCCACATTAGGATCAAAGGTCTCCAGCCGGTCAGTGATGACCCGGCCATACACGTGCACTACTTCTCCTGTTTTAAGAGTCCAAAATGTAATATGCTTAGCTCAAACTCCAAATGTATAGCATAAATTCTGTTTGTGTTTGTTTTATTGCGTATCACCAGCAAGGCACAGGTGTTAAAGTTAACATGTTTAATAAGTGATATCAATATAAGATCAGTGCTAGAACCCCGTGACCAGGGTTGTACAGTAGAAAAGCTAAGACAGTGTAATACTTAAAATCATGGAGTGCACAGAAGTCAAGAGTAGAATGGTACTTGCCTGCCATAGGCTGGAAAGAACCAGAGATGGGGTGGGCTAAGAACAGGTGGATCAATGACAGCTAAGTTCTAGTTAGATCAGAAAATAAGTTCTGGCATTCTATTTCACTATTAGGTGACTTCAGATAATGTCAATGTACCAGGTTTTAAAACCAAGAAGAAAGGATACTGAGTGTCTTCAAAAGTAAAGGATATGTTTGAGGAGACAGATATGCATCTTTCAATATGAATGTTATACAGTGTATGCAGACATTAAACACCATGCATCCTATGTGCAATGTGATCCATGTGTGTTTTATGTGTCATATCCCAACCATCATCAGAGAAGCTTCTTTTGGCAGTAGATGGGGATTAGCACAGAGATTCACAACTGGCCAGCTTGCAAAAGGTAAGAGTTACAGAGCACTTAGCTCTTTGGGGTGGATATCCATATCATACCCCTCCCCCTGAACTTGAGAGTCATCATGTAAGAGAGAAAGGCTGTGACAATGAGTAGGAAATACCATTTTCCAGACACACCAGGGCAGCTGAACAAGCAAACTCAAAACCTGTGCAAGCTCAAAGCAAACAAAATCCCAGCATGGAGTAAGTGAAGCCAGCATGAAACTCTACCACTAGATACAGTGCTATGGGCAATTGATAGCTGCTAGAAGACTATCTTAGTCGGGGTTTCTATTCCTGCACAAACATCATGACCATGAAGCAACTTGGGAAGGAAAAGGTTTATTGAGCTTATGTCCACATTGCTGTTTAACACCAAAGGAAGTCAGGATTGGAACTCAAGCAGGTCAAGAAGCAGGAGCTGTCACAGAGGCCATGGAGGGCTGTTCCTTACTGGCTTGTTTCCCCTGTCTTGCTCAGCTTGCTTTCTTATAGAACCCAAGACTACCAGCCCAGAGATGGTGCCACCCACAAGGGGTCCTCCCCCCCCCC